>NW_020954546.1:33854852-33878585 GCF_900497805.2 Vombatus ursinus | reverse complement strand
CAGAGAAAAATGGACCTGACATGGCCAAGTAGAAACTGATCAGAGGAAGACAGTGATTATGCCAAAACAGCAATGGAGTCTTGGTGATGAATTCTAATTTTCCATTTTTAGTCAATTGATAACACATATGGAAAGAGCCCTTGGAAGTGAGGAAACTAGACTCTGTCTCTTGGTCTTCCACTAAAGAATTGTGTGAAATTGAAGAATACCAGTTCACCCTTCTTCTTTGGGCCTCAGTTTCCTCATTTACAATAATTGTAAATTGTACAGTGAACATTTGTATAGTGCTTTAAGCTTTGCAAAGCACTGTACTATGTTTCTTCATTCCATCCTCACACTAACCCTGTGAGATAGGTACCATTATTTCCATTTTACAAATGAGGAAACTGAGACTGAGCGAGGTTAAGTGATTTGCCCAGGGTCATTGATCTAGTAAAGTGTCTAAGGTAAGATTTGACCTCAGGTCTTTCTGACTGCAAGTTCAGTTATCTACCCACCATGCCACATAGCAGCCATCAAATAACTGTACATCATCCCAAGGTCCTTTCTGATTCTAAGTGTTATGAGTCTGTGAGTTATATTGTATTATGATGGATAAAGGGCTAGCCTTAGATCCAGAAAGATGTGTTCAAGTCCTGATTATGATACATACAAACTGGATGAGCCCAGGAACATAGTTTTTTGGGGGGAAAGATGGATTCTATTTTTGAACATGTTGCCTTTGAGATGCTTACAGGAGAGATATCAATTTGTAAATGTCCAATAGGCTGTGATGTAGAACTGAACTGAGGCTAGATTATGAGTGGTTACATAGACATGGGGAGTCATCTGCATAGAGATGATTGATAATTAAATGTATGGGAGCTAAGGTGGTTATCAAGAGATATAGAGAGAAAAGAGAGGAAGACCCAGGACAGAACCTTGAGGTGAACTTGGTTAGAGTATGTGCTATGAACAATTATCTAGCCAGGATAATAAGCCAATTATCCAGAAGGAGTAGTCAGACAGGTAGGAGGGGAACCAAGAGAGAGCAGTATGAGAAAACTCAAAAGGGGAGAGACTATCCAGGAATGGATGATCAGCCACGTCAAAAGGGGTCAAGAAGGATGAGTACTGACAAATGACCATCATATTTAGCCATTAAGAAATAATTGGTAACTTGTGAAAGAATAGTTTCAGTTGAGGGATGAGACTGTAAGCTAGATTGCGAAATGTTGAGGAGCTAGTAAGAAGAGAGGATATGATTTTTGATGATTCTAGACAGCTTGCTTTCTCAGTGCTCTGGTAACTGGGGGTGCCCTGGAACCGGCTCGAAGTAGCTTGGGAGAGCCAAGTCTTAAATTTTCAGTAAGATCATTTGTATCACATAAATCAGCAATTGCTATGAATCGGGGCCTGATGTGCTGTTTTGTTCATTGTTTAGACCTGAGAAAGTGTTGATGATGCAGATTATCTGTATTAAGCCTAAAAGTATGGGTGCATACATTTATTTTTTCAGGGAGCCTGGTTGTTAAACATTTACTAGCACACCCCTGTTTTGCTTTATAAACATTGTTTGAGTTTGGCAAGAATGCAGGAAAAGGCTCAGGGAGTAAAATCATCACTAGGCTGGAGGTCTGGTGACTGGAGGCTAATAATACTACTAATACTACTACTAATAATAAAGATGGTGATGATGATGTTGATGGTGATGATGATGATGATGGTAATGATGGTGATAGGCATTTATATAGAACTTAAAGGTTTATACAGAACTTTAAGGAAAGTACTTTATATCCATTATCTCATTTGAACCTCACAACACCCTTGGAGAAAAATTACTCTGGATTGAACTAGGGGTACAAATCCATAGGAAAGTTGTCAAGAAAACAACCCAGATTCCTTAGAATAGGATAAAATGACTAAGTCAGTAAACTTAGAAGGTTTTCTGATTGGAAGTGCCTATTAGGTTAAAACCCTGATTGTTGTCTTCAATGAAACAAGTAATTTGGTAGGGTCTAGGAATACAGGAACACAAATGAAGCAAATTCTGTCCTCAAGGAGCTTATATTCTACTTGGGACGCACAACAGGCATAATACAGGGCAAAGAGTGAAGGGAACAAAGGAGGGATCAGAAGGAGCTCTGGTAATACATGAGGGGGAGAGAGCACTAAAAATAATAGCTAGCATTTATGTAGCACATCAAAGTTTGCAAAATGTTTTATGAATTTTATCTCATTTCATCCTTATGACAACCCTGGGAAGTAGGTGCTATTATTATTCCCATTTTACAGGTGAAGAAATTGAGGTTGAGTGACAATAAGTTCTGTGTCCATAGTCATAAAGTTAGTAAGACTCTGAGGCTGGATTCGGACTGAGGACAAAAATGTGAGGACATAAAGTATTAATGCAGTAAAAAGTGAACAAGTTTCAAAGATTCAACTTTTAACAATTATAAATAAACCTGTTAAATTTTTTGTCAGCATTTTGATTTTTTTTAAAAAGTAAATTTCTTATTGATGGCAACTAAATGGTATTTGTAGCATTTTTATCATATGGTAGATTCTATCCGTTCACTATACTTTTCTAACTAAATTGTCCTACATACAAGTACATTTTTAAAAATGTTGTCTGTCTTTTGTGCTGTTCCTGTAAGCTTGTTATTAAAACATATTAAACTACCAAAAAAGCACTCTATTTATGGTGCCACTTAGCTAGGGGGGCAATTGGGGGGAAGTGAAGGGAAGAGGGAAAGTAATAGGTTGAAGGATAAAGGAAGACTTCACTTCTAAAGTGGATCCTTGAATCAAGATAATGATTCTGCAAGGTGGAGATGAAGAGGGAGCGTATTCCAGGGTTGGGAGATGGCTGGTATGAATGTATGGAGGCAAAAAATATCATGTCAGGTTTGGGGAACATTCCAATTTGCCTTGGAGACAGAGTGTATGAAAAGGAGTAATAAAGACGGAGAACTAGGTTAGAGTCCAATTGCGGCAGTAGTCCTCGAGTGCCAGGCCAAGAAGTTTGTAATTTATTCTAGAGTAATAGGAAGCTACTGAAGCTTAGGGGAATGCCATGGTTAAACTGATGCTTTAGGAATATTGTTTTGCTAACTGTGCAAAGAATAGATTGGGTAGGGGAGAGAATGGAAGCACAAAAACAAATCAAGAGGCAATTACAAAAGTCTAGGGTAGAGATGATGAGGGTGGTGGCTGTGTGAGTGGGAAGAAAGAAATGGGCACAAGTTGTGGGACACTAATTCATTGTGGGTGGAATTGTGAACTGAGCCAACCATTTTGAAGAAATCTAGAATTATGCCCATAGAATTATTAAACTGCCTATACCCTTTGACCCAGCAATACCACTAATAGGTCTATTTCCAAAGACGATTGGGAGAAAAAGAAAAGAACCGATGTGTTCTAAAATATCTATAGCAGCTTCCTTCCTTTGTGTTGGCAAAGAACTAGAAATTGCAGGGATGTCCATCAATTGGGGAATGCCTGAACAAGTTGTGGTATGTGATTGTGATGAAATACTACTGTGTTATAAGAAATGATGAGCTCAATGATCTTATGAAAACATAGAAAGACTTGCATGAAATAAAGAAGAGCAAAATTAGCAAAACCAAGGGAGCATTGCATATAGTAACACAATATTATTTTAAGAATGATTTTGAGTGAATAAGTCATTTTGACTATGCCGAAATGAGCAATAAAGGACATATGAAGGAAGATGCTATCTGCATCCAGAGAAAGAACTGATAAATAGAAGTATGTACATAATAATTTTACATGTATATACCTACTTATGTCTAATGGTACCCATCTCTAGTGCCAAGGAAGAGAGAAGGGAGGAAAAAAAAGGAAAAATAAAGAAAAAAATTACATAATTTTACTATATATTTAAAAGGAATAGCAAGATGTACATAACAGATTTGTAGTTTCATGTGCAATCATCTTTTTTATTATACTGTGTTATGGAAATGCTTCTTTTATTCCATAAATTAAAAATAAAATAGATCTTAAAAAATAATGTGTTGTGAAAGTTAAAAAAGTCAACTGAGGGTGAATATGGGGAGAAAGGGAGGAAGTATTAGTGATAACTCTGAAGTTCACAGCCTCAGACTCAACAGAAACAGAGAAGAAGGAGCAGGGCTTCTGAGGGGTAAAGTGATGTGCGTGAGATACTGAGAGGATATTGATACTGTACACCCAATTGGAAATGTAGGACTGGATCTAGTTCAGGAAAGATATTAGGGCTCAGCGTCTAGATCTGGGAGTTACTTGTTTTAGAAGTTATAATTGAAGATATTGTAGAGAAGAGATGAGAGTCCAGGGCAGAGTCTTGGGGGATATCCCTACTTAGGGGGTAGCTAATGGATGGTGATGAAGTAAAGGAGATTGAGATGGAGATTTGAGACTTATTTTATATTTAGTTGGAAGAGATCTTGGAAATTATCTAGTCCAATATCCCATCCAATGCAGGAATTGCCTCTATAGCATTCCCTCTCCTCCTCTCCCCCCGATCAAAGTATCTGTTCAACCTTTGTTTGAATATCTTCAGTGATGGTAAACTCACTACTTGTATGAGGTATCCATTCCTATCTTTAGTCAGTTGTAGCTAGTAAAATAATCTTTCTTATGTTAAAAGAAAATATATTTTCCTTTAACTTCAACCCATTGGTCCTAATTCTGTCTCTAAAACCATACAGAATAAACAAATCTAATTCTTCCATAGGAAAAATTCTCAAATATTTGAAGACAGCTATTATGTCTCTCAGGTAGGTGTCTCACAGCTAGGTGGCACAGTGGATAGAGCATTGGGCTTGGAATTAGGAAGACTCATCTTCCTGGGTTCAAATCTGACCTCAGACACTTACTATCTGTGTGACCCTGGGTAAGTCACTTATTCCTGTTTGCCTCAGTTTCCTCATCTGTAAAATGAGGAGGAAATGGTAAACCACTCCAGTATATTTGCCAAGAAAACCCTAAATGAGGTCACAAAGATTTGGACACAACTGAAAAGACTGAACAACAACAACCATGTCTCTAAAATCATCAGGCTAAATATTTCTAGTTCTTTTAGCTATTCCTCAGGGGAGTAGTTTTAGTTTTCCTCACTATCTTGGTTGCCTCTTAGATGTATCCCAGTTTCCAGTGTTTTGTTGGCTCCACTATGTCAAATCTGTGGGCACTCCCTTCAATGGTACACATTATAATCCACGTACGCCTTCTCATCTTACTCAATTCTTGTACATGACCTCCCAGAAATCATCCATAGAAGATTTACCAAAGATGGTACAGCCATTCCTTTAGTTCTCCCAATATTCCCTGGGTACTAATACCACGTTTGCACTATCTACAGGGTCAGCCAACTCTCTTTTCTGATCACACATATCCTAGATGACATTTTTAAAATAAAATTTTTATCAATAACATCAGTAACAACAACAATGGTTAATTTTTATATGAGAAAGACAGCATGGCATAATGGTTAGTCAACCTGGAATCCAAGAAGACCTGAGTGCAAGTCCCATCTCTGACACACACACTGACTGTGAGACCTTGGGCAAGTCATAACCTCTCAGTGCTCCAGGAAACTCCCAAAAATTATAAATTTCAGAAAAAAACAAACAAACAAACTTCTAACCTGCGTGTATAAAGGGAGTTTCCTCAGTAGGAAATTCCCTATACCAGTGAAATCACAAGCCTAGTCCCTATTCCATACACACACACACACACACACACACACACACACATTTCATTTGATATATACAACAACTCTATATACTAAGTTATATTATTGTTCCCGTTTTACAGATGAGAAAACAGATACTGAGCGAAAATAAGTGATTTTTCCCAAAGTAATACAGTTAGTAAACATCTTAAGCAGATTCAAAATTAGATTTTTCTGATTCCAAGTCTATCTATATCAACTCTTCCTATATTTTGTTTTTAAATCACCTACATTTCCCAATGTATTCTTCCTCATTTTCTCTTTCTCTGCTGCTATGAAAAGAGCTGTAATGAAAAGTTAAGTGTGTATGGGATCTTTATTTTTATCATTGACCTCTTTGGGGTATGTACTTAGGAGTGGTATTTTTGGATCAGAGGTAGAGCCATATTAGTGACTTTTTTTCAGATGGTCCCAAATGCTTTCTATAACCGTTGGACTATTTCATAGCTCCACCAACACTTCATTTGTGTCACTGTTTTTCCACAAAAACTTTGATATTGACTGTTCCTCTCCTTTGCCATCTTTGCCCATTTGTGTGGTATGAGGTAATACCTCAAATTTTTTTTTGATTTGCATTTCTCTTAGTATATCAATTATATGAACCATTTTTTTCATGTGGTTAATAGTTTGTAATTGTTCTTAGGAAAATTTCTTTTATCTTTTGACTATTGTAGATTCATCTATCTACCAATTATTGCTATATCAATCAATCAATCAAGAAATCAATAGATCTACATATCTCTAGTTCTATATAAAATTTGTGAATTGTTCATCTATCTTGAATATCTGAACCTTATCAGAGAAATTTGATACAGAAGTTTCATACTCCTCCTAACTTCTTCTCTTCCTACCTGAAGAACATTAATTTTGTTCATGCAAAAGTTTTTTTAATTACATATAATTGAAATGATCTATTTTATATTTTGTAACATATTTTATTAAGAATTTATCCCCTAATCATATCTTTACAAGGTTCCTGGTCTAATTCTCTTCTAATTTTTTAATAGAATGACCTTTAATATTCTAGTGGCATATCCCCTTTGAGTTTATTCTGGTACATGGTATCAGATGTTGTTCTAAACCTAATTTCTGCCAAATAACTTTCCAATGTTCCTAGTCATTCTTGTCATGTATAGAATTCATTTCTAAGTAATTTATGCTTTCATTTGCTCCTTTTGGCCATTTTTCTCCTTTCACTACAGAAGTAGAACTTGTGCTAAGCTATAAAAAAGACATAGCAAATATAGAAAAGCAGAAATTTTGTCCATTTGTAGAGTGTACTGAACACAAAGGATGCAGCATTATGTAGTGGAGATGGGACCAGGCTTGACATCAAGAAGATTTAAGTTCCCATTCTACCTCTGACAACATACTAGTTGTGTGACCGTGGAATGTCTTAACTTATTCATGCTTCAGGTAATTCTCTAAACAATAAGATGCAGGCAAATTGCTGATCTGCATCACTTTGGGGAATTCCCACAGCAGAAATATATTGTGTAGATGAAATCATTGGTCTGGACCCCCAAAAATCAACAAATTAATAATGATACAATGAATCAAAGGTGTAGACACCCATGGAAAAGTTTAATGACCTAGTTAATAATAACTTTGAATGCCTATGCTGTATCCATAAGAAAGAGAGAAAAGGAATGAGCAAATGAATGAATCAATGAAAAAATATTAAGTGCTTGCTATATATATATGTATATATATATATATATGTATGTATATATGTATATACAAAACTTGCTCAGTTCTAGGTACACAAATAGGGAAGCAAGACAGTCCTTGATCTCAAGAACCTTGCATTTTAATGGGGGGAGACAACACATATAAGAAATTTCAGCAGCAAATCAGATGGATATGCTCAATAGTTCTTAGGGTGCTGAAGCAAAGCAGATTATAAATAGCTCTAGACCAATACATTTGAGAATCTAAAAGAAACAAATGATTACCTATATTTTGGAAGAAGAAATAAACAGCCTAAACAGACCAGTTTTAAAAGGAGACCAATAAGAAATTTCCCTGTAAAAGACATCAAGTCCCAGTGAATCTACAGTTAAATTCTTTGCTTGTGTTTGAACTTCTTTTGTCCAATTAAATTCAACAAGCATTTATCAAGTTTTTATTGTGCGCCAAACAATGTGTAAGGCAACAAAGTCAAAAAACTGTGTTTCCTGCCTTCAAAGAGCTTACATTCTACTAGGGAGAAATAATGTATACATAAAGAAGTAAATATAAAAGATATGCAAAGTTAATACAAGGTAATTCTAGTGGAAGAGGGTTTCTAACAACTAGTGTGACTCAGGAAGGGCCTCATGTAGGAATAGCTTCCTCTAAGTAGCTAGGAATTCCAAGGGACAGAGATGAAGAGGGAGTGCGTTCAAGGTAGGAGGGATAGCCTGAACAAAGGCACAGAGAGGGGAGAAAGAATTTTGTCTGTGGTAAATAGCAAGCAGCAAGTTTGGCTGAAATATAGAGTATGCAAAGGCGAGTAATGTGAAATCAATCTGAAGAGTCAAGTTGGAGCTCAAATGTGAAGAACTTTGAAGACTTGAGTTGGAATTTACCTTAGAGACAATAGGGAGCCACTGAAGCTTCTTGAGGAGGATGGTCACATAGTTAAGTTTGTGCTTCAGGAATATCAGTCTGGTAACTGTGAAGGGTCATGGGTCAAAAAGGGGAAAGCTTGCATACAGCAGTTTTGAAAAGAGGTGATGAAGGTCTGAAGTAAGGTGGTGACCAGGTTCATGGAGAGAAGGGGCCAGATGCTCTGAGAAATGTTGTGAAGGAGTAACTGATAACACTTGAAAGCTGATTAGATGGGGAAGAGGGTGAAGGCGAAAGAAGAGTGAAGAGGAAAGAGGTGTTCTCTTTGTTCTGCCAGCTTCCAGGAGGCAAATATTGGTAGAAGTTTCAGAGAAGCCAATTTTGGCTCAATGAAAGGAAAATCTTTCTTGTGAATAGAACTGTCTGACACCTCAACAGGCTGCCTGGGTAGGGCTATATATATCGCCCCCCAATTATGGTAAACTTCAGCTGAGGCCCGAAGACACCTGCCAATCATATTGAAAAGTTGATTCCTCTTCTGGGGATCATTTGTACGAGACACGTTCTGGAGTGTCTTTCAGTTTTGAGGGTCTGATTCTCAGGAACAAACCAAGTGCGTAATATTACACAATTGCATTAGGGTGAAATGAAACAAAGGAAATACCATGTGATGTTTGCAAGGAAAGGTTGTCACAGGCAAAGAAAGGCAGAGAAGGCTCAGTTGGTAGAATGTAGGCTGGACTGTGCAAATGGATCCTTTTCAGACCAAAAAGGGAACATGAAACTTTCAGGAATACTGATGTTCAAGTGGGAAAGCTCAGGAATGATGGACCAGGGCGCAAATCTCTTCTTTAATGCATACTACCTACTTTCTGCACATAAGTTCCCTGGGCCTTGATTTCCTAATATGTAAAATGAAGGCGTCTGAGGTCTCTTTCAGTCCTAGCTCTATGATAATGTTTGAAAGGTAAAGAGTAGTCAAGTCTTTCAGGGGTATAGCATTTGTGGCAGGCAGAAATATAAGATAAAGCTTGAAAATTCAAGTGGTTCCAGGTGGTATAGGTTCTTTGGTGCTAGTACAAGGAGTTCAATTTTATTTGTCAATAAAGAATCTTTCAAGATTTTGAGTATGACCAGTTCTATTTAAATTGAAGATTATTCTGGTAATGTTATGAATGCTGGACATGGAGAACAAAGGGTGGTGGTGGTGGGAAAAGAAAAGAGGAGACAGACACAAAAGAGGATGGAAAGATAGAGGTGATGGAATTTAGTCATTGATTGGATATGAGAAGTTTCAAACATGAGAAACTGAGTGAATGCTGATTCCCTTGGCGTATATGGTAAAACAGTCGAAATGAGAAGCAGATTTAGCAGGAGAGATCCAGAGAAATTATCCTATGGACGTTTCTGGGTTCAGAAGAAAAGTCAGAGGTTCATGTTTTAGCTTTCCGATCTATAAAGCAGGAAGAATTTAATTCAATTCAAATAATCAATTCTGGGGACATTTATTAAGTGGCTGCTATATATAAGGCACTTTGCTAAGAACCAAAGAACCTTCCAAATGTAGTTTCTAGGGCTACTGTGAGTAATTGCTAATGAAAACAGCTATAAATTTATTCGTGAGATCCAAAGTTATTTTATAGATGCTGCCCAACAATACCCATGTGTGGATGAGTCATTAAAAACTGCTTTATGAGCTCTGGAAAACTGAGGCAGCATTGTAAGGGTCAAGGTGCACGGTTTGAAATGAAGAAACACTCACTGTGAGATAAACAGGTGAGTGGCCTTTCGGGCTTGTGTTCGGCCAAAGGTGGAAGGCAGCATCATGTAGAGGAAGGAGCGTTAGATAGAGATTTACAAAGAACCAGGGTTTAAATCTCGGCTCTGCCAACTGCTAGCTGTGTCATCTTGAGCAAGTAATTTTGCTTCCCTTTGTCTTAGTCTTCCATCGAGTCAGACCACCACCACCACCACCACCTTGACCATCACCTCCCCTGACACCCCTATGGAGATAGCTCAGGATCCTGAACCCAAGAGCCCTGGGAATAACAGTGCCTCCAGACCACTGGTCCTGCTTCTAGTCTAGTTCCTATAGCCATCACCTGGGAAAGTAACTTTTATGGAGAAGGGTTTAGCCATACCCACCAACTGCCACCTATGGAGCTTTGCCTCACCTACATGGCAGGCAAGACAATCTAGTTAGAGGAACAAGACACATTGAGGGAGAGACAGGAGATAGCATGTACCTGACAAGTCAAACCAGCATCAACACCTTGACCACCACTTCCCCCATGACCCTGATGGAGATGGGCTTGGACCCTGAACCTAAGACTGAGAGAAATGACTGTGGAGAAGGGGACCACTTTCTTTGCCACCACTAAAACCAACTGTTGATCATCAATGATGGGCAGGTAAGTTTCAAAGCCTTGAGACTGGCAGCCTCTCCCTGCAACTGATCACAGATCCTGCTTTCAGCCCAGCTATCATCCTGGGAAGCAACCACCATGTTGATGAAGTTCTGTTAACTGTTTCTGTGGGTTTTATACCCAAAGCTACTGAAGAGCCAGAAAACAAAGTCCTTGCCATCAAAGTCTTTGGCACTGCCAAACAGCTCAATCTCAGAAACTGAAATGACTTTATCAGTGGAAATAATATTAAAGATGACATATTTCCTTCTGCTTAGCCACTGAACCTAAGGACCATGAGAACTTTGCATTTGACTTGTGGCTAAAACTTTCTATGTGTATTGTTCCATTAGAAGGTAAACTCCTTGAGAGCAAGGACTATTTTTATTTATATCCACAGTAGGTATCTGATAAATGCTTTTTATCATTCCTTCATCATCATTTATTCATTAATCTGTAAAATCAGGGAGTTGAACTAAATTATCTTTAAGATTCATCAAAGTTAGCTATTTAGGAATCAGCCACTTAAGAACATCTCCTTCCAATAGGGTTACTGATAAAGTATTCTAAATATTAGCGAGTGTTGTCAAGTATAATTGATTGAGCATTCCAAAAATTAATAGAAATCCAAAGCCACAACTGGACTTGAGGATGGAAGGAGTAGGTTTTGCAATGGGGCTTGGGAAATGTTTGGGAAGGGGGAATAAAAAAAAAAACTTAAGAAGGAGGTGGGCAGGAAGAGTGGGAAAAAATAATAGGATAATGGCTAGAGGGATTTAAAAGACCAAGGCCCTGCAATATGTGAAAATATAAAGAAATGATCAAAGATAAAAAGAGGACTGGTTCTTAAAGTCATATATCCTTGTTGAACACACCCTTACCAATACATGTGAAGAAATGGCCCCAGCAGATTTGGTGTACAATAGAAATTAAGTGAAAGAACCATCCTAAATAGGACTAGGGGCTATGATTTGGTTGAAAGATAAGTTTCTTTCCTGCTTGGAGTTATTTCTTCTATCTCTATCTCTCCATTCTCCCCCTTTTAAACACTGCTTAAGATTTTAAAATTTATTTTGTTTTTTGATTTGTCGTGTTTTGATATTGGAGTATTGAAATCTCTTATTGTTTTTTATATTTCTTCTTATAAGACAATTTTTACCTTGAATAATTTAGCTGCTGTGATATTTAGTGTATGTGTATGTATATTATACAAATTCAAAATCAAGATGCTTTTGCTATTAATAACACATGTCAAACATGGCACAATCTCCATCTTAATTCTTTCTAGTTGGATTCAGTTTTTGTTACATAATGAATACAACTTCTTATTTTCTTGAGCTAAGCATTGTATGACAAATTTTAGCCTATTTTTCGTACCTTTTTTTGCATTAGGTGTGTGGCCTTCAGATAACATAATACTAGATGCAGACTTTTTTTTTATCCATTTCATACCCATCTTTAAAAGGATCCAATCTATTTATATGTAACACCACAACTATTAAATTTGACTTAGGTTATAAACTTCCCCCTTAACTGTTACTCACTTTGTCAGAAGAGATTATCAACTAAGTCTTATTTTAAAGTGAACAAAAGGAAACAAAACTAAAAAAAAAATCTCCATGTTAGTTCTAAAACTTTGGGGTTCTTTCTTCATAAAGAAAGGCTGGAGAATAAGGAGAGCTTCAAGCTCAGAGGTTAAGGGGCCTTGGAAATTTTGCCAAAGTTTGGTTAGTACCCATTATATCTGGAAATTTTGAGGGCCATGACTCCTAAAAGTGTCATGCCAAAGGTATGTAAATACAACCTATGTGGCCTGCCACTGAACTGGATAAACTTATTGATTTCAACAGATATCCCCCAAATACCACATGGGGTATCCCATGTCAATCATCTGGAAAGTGTTTGGGTAAGGTCTCAAGAACAAAGGAGCTAACAATTTATTGTGTTGGAATAAACCTGGGGTAGATTTGAAAGAGGAGAACCAGTTGGGTTGGAAAGGTGAGTTCATGCACAAAAAAAAAAATCATAAATCTGCGGTTCACCACAGATCACAAGGCATCTGCTAATTTTCATTTCAAGTAGTAGAGTGTATTATAAGAAGGTGTGACTTAATTTTGATTGACTGAGTATCAGGCAATGTAATTAAATTTATTACACCTATTCTCAAGACAAACAAACACCTTAGCAGTTACCACGTGTGGGAGAGCTGGTTCAGATCTTAATCTTAAAAGCAGATGATAATTAGAGACAATAAGTTCCTGAGTGGTGTATCATGGAAAACAGAAGATTTCAATTTTCTCTTCTATTAGGTCAACTATGTGTTTGTTGTCAGTGGTAAGAAAATACAAAATCTTCTGTGGGAGTGGGTGAAGACATTTTAGAAATGGGAGGCTGCTAGTTATGCTTTCCTGTGCCTCTTAGCTCGTATTGGTCTGATCAGCCAAAGTCTGATTCAATGTAACTTGACCCTAACATAGTGATGTCATTTTGGTCCTCTTCGAGAATAAAGGACAACAACCAACCAACCAACCAACCTTCTTTGTAAACTTTTTATCTGGACCAGAAAACATGAAGGAAGAGGTTAAGGGGAAGGGAACTAGCATTTATTAAATACCTACTATGGCCAGGTATGCTATTAAACAATTTGCAATTATTATCTCATTTGATTCTCACAACAACCTTGGGAGGTAGGTGTTGCTATTATCCCCATTTCATAATTGAGGAAACTGAGGCAAAAAGAGGTTAAGTGACTTGTCCAGGGTCACACAGCTAATAAGGTCTTCCTGACTCCAGGTCTAGTGCTCTATCCATTGTGCTACCAGCTGTCCATAAAAAATAAATAGCTAACATTCGTATCTTTAAGATTTATGAAGTACTTTAAATATGTTTTGTATTTGATCCTCATGACTACATTGAAAGGTAGGTGCTACTATTATCCCTATGAATGAAGTTAAATGACTTGTCCATAGTCACATAGCTAATAAGTGGCTGAGGAGGGATTTGAACTCACATCTGCCTGATTTCAAGTCTAGTATTCTATCCATTGCACCAACTAGCTGGCTTCTCATAGCATGAGCAAAGGAGACCCTTGTAGAAACAAGGGCAAGGAGCACTGTGAAATGTTATGAAGGAAAAAGTTATGCTTGAGGTGAGCCTGAAACTAGTGGGATGGGTTAGATTACCATTCAATATCCTCCTTCAGCCCTAAGAATCTCTGATTGCAAAATGGTCTATTTCAGGACTAAGAAACCCTAGTAATATAGATTTTTCTTGCTTTGAGATTCCTTTCTCAAAATTCTTATGTGTTATTCCCATCACTGAGTATTAAGGTTTCTTTACATGATAATTTTTTTTTAACATTCATTCTGGTAGAACTTTTTCTCTTTGGCTATTACAATAGTGTACATGAGGAGTGATGAAGTCCTGAACTAGGTCCATAGTTTTAAATGGGATGAAAAAGAGAAAATAGATGAGAGAGACATAGTTGAGGTAAAATTGATAGGAATTTGGCAACTGACTGGATGTGGTGGGTGAAGAAGAGGAAAGAATGCCTAGGAATACGGTGATGCCATCAATAGAAATTGACCTTGTTGGGGATTCCAAGAGAAAGAGATGAGAAGGAAGTCTATTCTAGGCATGGGGCCAACCAGAGTGAAAGCATGGATATTGAGGTTGGTGCATAGGCCAGTATGACTATGTGGAGAGGATTAATGTGTAAGGAGACTAGAAAGGTAGAAAGGGGTTTGATCATGAAGAACTTCAAAAGTCATATCAAAGAATCTATTTTTAATCCTAAAAGTAATAGGGCAGCTAGGTGGTGCAGTGGATGGAGCAGTGGCCCTGGAGTCAGGAAAACCTGAGTTCATATCTAGCCTTAGATACTTACTCTCTGTGTGACCCTGTTTGCCTCAGTTTCCTCATCTGAAAGACGAGCTGCAGAAAGAAATGGCACACCACTTCAGTATCTTTGCCAAGAAAATCCCAACTGACCAACTGACCAACAACAACAAAGAGTAATAAAAAATCACTAAAATTTATTAAGTAGGGCAGTGACATGGTCAAATCTATAGTTTAGGAAAATCACTTTGGTGACTGTCCATGGTAAAGACTTGAGGCAGGAAGCTATAACAATAGTGTAAGTGAGAGATAAGGACAGCCTAAATTAGGGCAGTGGCTAGATTAGTGAAGAAAAGGGATATACATGAGATGTGGAGATAAATAGAATAAGATTAAGCAACTGATTGGATATGTAGGGTGAGAAAAGGAGTCAAGGATGACAAGTTGCAAACCTAGGTGATTAGAAGGATGGGGGTGTCTTTGACATAATAGGAACATTCAACAGAGGGGTGGGTTAAGGGATGGAGAATGGGAAGATAGTGAGGAATGAGTTCTGCCTTTGACTTGTCAGCAGTTTGAGGTGTCTATGGGACATCCAATTTGAAGTGTCCAAGAGATGATTGGTGATGCCAGGCTGGAGCTCAAGAGAGAAGTGGGGCTGGATCTATAGATCTGAGAGTCATATGCATAGAAACGATTGAACACATAAGAGATGATGAGGTCATTAAGTGAGAGAATGGAGAAAGAGAAGAGAAGAGGTCCCGGGCCACCAGGACAAAGCCTTGAGGATGTACCTACACTTCCATTCCAGAGAGCCACCAAAGTCAACTGGAATAAACCTTACCATCTCATTTCATTTAGCTTTAGGTATCTTCTAAAATTGCCCCTGTAGAGAAGAATAGTACTTTTTACCGGTAAAATTTTAGCATCTAGGATCACAAGGCCTATATTCAAGTGGTATCTCATTCTTTTAGTCACACATGGCAAGATGGTGAGTCTTTGAATCGGTATTTGATCACCCTGCTCTACCTACCAGCTTGTAGGGTTGTTGCGGAGAATAGATGATGTAATGGAGATACACTTTAAAAATTGGAAAGTTGTATATGGATTGTCTCAAATATGCCACTTTCTTACAAGCCCAGCCATGCCAGGCAGCAACAGACCGTAAGTAGACCAGAGGAGAAAAAACTATGACCTTAATTTAAATTTAACCAGAGACAGCAAAGGATCATACATAGCTTTGATGCTGAAAGGGTCCTTAGACCCCATCTAGTACAATCTCTTTTATGATAAGGAAGGTAAGGCTCAGAGGGGCTACATGATTTGCCCAAAGACTCAAAGCTAGTAAGTGACTGAGGCAGGATTTGAGCTGTCATTCTCTTCCTCTCTCTGGTAGAGAAGTAGCTCTATACAGGACATACCTAAAAATCTAGTCTGAGAGATGTGGGGGACTATTGTTCTTTTGCTCCTGACCTGTGCTGTGAGTTGTGATGTGTGAGCCATCACATGCCTTTATGGACCTCAGTTTTCCTCCCTTCTGTAGAATGGGAGACCAAGTTAACACACTTTCATTTAACAACCATTCAGGACAGGCTGTGTTATCTCCTGACACCCACAAGGACTCTTTGGATTTCAATAGAATCCAATTTAATTTAATTCTACAAACATTGAACTGAATTCTTTAATTCAATTAATTTCTCACCTGACTTTATAACCAAGGTTAAGGCATTTTGCTTGCTGTTGAGTCACGGAAGAGACAGGTGGTTCTAGGGACTCTTCAGTAGGGACACATGAAGAGAAAAGTAGCAGACTCGTAGGGGAATCTGACTCCTCAACATATCTCTGATTTCCAAAATGACTCCCTAAAGATCACTAGAACGGACCTCCTTGGGTGAGATTGGAGTCTCTTTAGTACACAATTTTGACATGTCCCTTCAAGGAAAATACATTATATGACTCAGAAATAGGGTCAGACAACCTCCATAAGGCAAGTTGGAAAAATCTTTACTGGTCCAGGCCAAAAAGCTCAACCTGTAGATAAGCAGGCCTTAGCCCTCATTTCCCTATTTTTAGAAGAAGTACAGAAGATACATCCCTCTGAGACATGCATGTGATAATCTTACTGCCTAGGTTTAAACATTTCCTCCAACACGCTCCCACATGTTGTAAATCATTAGGCATTTCTAAGACTGTTGGGCTATGAGAACACCAAGTTCAGGCATGTCCCTGGTGTGCTGTTTTCAGTTCATTTAACAGGAAAGAGGGAATGAGAATGGGAGCTGAAGGCCTAGAGACTGTTGGAAGAACAGGGCAAGTGTTGAACACTATTCCCCTCTACTACAACACCATCTCTTAGCAATTTGCAGCCCACCATAGCCAGTCTTCACAGAGAAGTCCGTATTCAGTTAGCAGCCAGGACTCCCCTTACTTTTCTTCTTCTCTGTTGCATCTAAGAACCACAAGTGAAGACTTGGTTCACCCCTAAGGAAAGCCTCACTTTCTCTAGGAAGTGTTATATGTGACTAATCGCTATAAAAACATCAAGGAGCAGTTGCTAAAGAGGGCTATGCCTGGCTAGTTCCTGCTTCCTCCTTCTTCTCCAAGAAGTGATCCAGGCAGATGTTCCTTAGGCACATTCAACCTGGATCTCCAGGGGGCAGCAGTGAAGTATAGCAAAATTCCTAATGAGAAAAGGCTTAATGAGGCAGTCTCCACTGTTCACTTATCCACTGGCAAGTCAAGGCATCCAGTTGATGATTTCAGGTGAGCAGCCCTACACCTCTAGGGGTGGTGAGCATGCTTGTGCATCATTGACTTCCTCCCTGTTCTCCCCAAACTTCTCTCTCCTCAGCCTTTCCATGAAACAGCATGGAATCTGCGGGTCTCAAAGAAACTTGTCCAGCAAAGGACAGGATGATGAGAACACTTAGAGGGAGCCAAAAAGCACCCAAGTCACCTTCCTCCTTAGCCCTTCATGAGAGATACTGTGGAGATAAAACAAGATTTTGCAACTGTTTGGATGAACGAGTGAGCTGTTGTGGATGATGATGGTGAGATTGCAAACCTGAGTGACTAAAATGGTGGTTGTCCCTAACTTCTCCCCTCCCACTGTCACTATGTTCTGTTTTTTCCCAGAATAACCAAGTCAGTACAGTACAGCGGAAAAAAACTAGGACCTTGGATTTAGAATTTGTGTTTGAATCCTAGTCTGAACACTTCCTAGCTTTATGACCAGGGAAGAGTCACAACCAAATTCTCAGTAGTGTAGGGGATTTCAGAATCCATCTAGTACAATCTGTGTCTAACAAAGAATCTCCTCTATAACATAGCACCTACTAATAACTAGCACTTATATAGAGAGCTTGAAGGCTTACAAAGCACTTCACAAGTATTCATAACACTTAATGTTTATTGATTTTATTTATAGATTTGCTCAGCGTTGATTGATTTATCAGCATGCTCTTTTATGCGTCTGTCCACCTTTGTGTTTTACGCCTGAGACTATAAGTTCACAGAGGACAGGAACAGGTGTCCAGACAGTTGTTTCAGCATTCACCGCATGCCCACAGAGGGTTCATCAGGCTTTTGTTAATAATGATGATGGTACCCCATTATCAGCACACTACTCCAGGCAGAAGTGATCTCTTCCTCTGAACAACTATCTCATAGTGACTCTAATATTTGCCATATTGTTTCTTTAGCTATTATTTTATCTAGATCTCTTTTAGGTATGTGGTTCAATGGAACCAGTGTGAATTTTGGAATCAGAGAACCTGTGTTCAGATCTTGACTGCTTGTGTGACCTTGGACAAGATTTTAAAATTTCTGGACTGGACTTTAACTTTTCCGGGTCTCAGTTCCCTCAAATGCAAGGTGAGGGAGGATTGGATGAGATGACCTCAATAGTCCCTTCCAGCTCCAAATCTATGATTTTGTGACAGGAAGCCTTGTAGTATTTCAGACCTTGATGCAATCAGCATGCTGTTATGCAACACCTAAAGGAGTCTCAATGTCTGTAAGGAATCCCTCTTGCTTTGGACTTTGCACAAGATATCCTCCATGATGGTGGTGAATGACTTTAGTGTGCTTAATTCCCTAATATTAATGACATGTATTCCTTGATATCAATAATCAAAGAATTATTAAATAAACTTATCTCTTGTTCTGTTTGTCAAGGACTTTTATATTATCTTAGCACATACCTGGGAGACATTTAAGATTACATGTTGCTCTACCAAGGTAAATGCTCCTAATATTTTTGTTTAATTTTTAGTTCTAAATTTTCTCCCTTTCTCTTCCTCTCTGCTATCCATTGAGAAAGCAGGAAATATGATATCCATCATAACTATGAAGTCATGCAAAACATATTTTCACATTAGCTATGTTGCAAAAAGGAAGCAAAAAGAGAAACAAGAAAAATGAAGACAAAGAAAAAAATTGTTTTAATCTGCACTCAGAGTCCATCAGTTCTCTATTTGGAAGTGAATAGCATTTCTCACCATGAGTTCTTCAGAATTGTCAGAGAGCTTTATATTGATCGGAGTAATTAAGTGACTGTCGTCAAAATGTTGCTGTTATTCTGCACGTTGCTATCCTGGTTCTGCTCACTTCACTTTGCATCAGTTCATATGTCTTCTCAGGTTGGACTGAAATCATTTTCTTAATTTCTAATAGCACAATAAGATTCTATCAAAATCAGCCATTTCCAAACTGTTGGTCATACCCTTAGTTTCTAACTCTTTGCCACCAAAAAAAGCTGCTATAATTATTTTTGTTTCCTTAATCTTTGATCTCTTTAGAATACAGACCTAGTAGGGGTATTTCTGGGTCAAATGTTTTGCACAATTTTATAGTCCTTTGGGCACAGTCCCAAATTGTTTTCCAAAATAGTTGGACTCATTCACAGCTCCGTAGTGCATTTGTTGTTCAGTTGTTTCAGTAGTGTTCAACTCATCATGACCCCTTTTGGGGTTTTCTTGGCAAAGATACTAGAGTGGTTTACCACTTCCTTCTCCAGCTCATTTTACAGATGAAGAAACTGAGGCAAACATGGTGAAGTGACTTGCCCAGAGTCACACAGCCTGTAAGTGTCTGAGACCAGATTTGAACTTACGAAGATGAATCTTACTGACTTTAGGCCTGGTACTCTATCCATTGTGCCACCTAGCTCTGCCCACAGTGCACTAGGGTACCTATTTTCCCACATCCCTTCCAGCATTTGTCATTTTACTTTTCTGTCATCTTAGCCCATCTGATAGGAATGAGGGAGTACCTCATTATTTATATACCACTATATATTTATATACCACTAATTATTAGTGACTTGGAGCATTTTTTCATATGACTATTGATAGATTTGATTTCTTCTTCTGAAAACTGCCTGTACATATCCTTTGACCATTTATCAGTTGAAGAATGTTCTTAATTTTATAAATTTGACTCCATTCTGTATCTATTTGAGAAATGAAACCTGTATCAGAAAAATTTGCTCTTACTTTTTTTCCCTTCAGTTTATTGCTTTCCTTCCAGTTTTGGCTGCATTGGTTTTGCTTGTGCAAAACTTTTAAAATTTAACATAATCAAAATTATCCATTTTACCTTTCATGATCCTTTCTATCTCTTATTTGGTCATGAATTCTTCCGCCATCTATAGATCTGATAGGTAATTTTTTCTGTGCTCCCCTAATTTGCTTATGATGTCACTCTGCATTTAAATCACGTACACATAATGTTGTTATATGGTGTGAGATGCTTGTCAGTGTCTAATTTCTGCCAGACTTCTTTCCAGTTTTCCCAATACTTTTTGTCAAATAGTGAGTTCTTACCCCAATAGCTGGGATCTTTGGGTTTATCAAATACTATCTTATTGTTCATTTACTCTGGTATATTATATACCTAATCTATTCCATTGAGCAACCACTCTATTTCTTATCAGTATGAAATTGTTTTGATGATTACCACTTGGTAATATTATTTGAGATCTGTCACTACTAGTCCTCCTTCCTTCATATTTTTTCATTGATTTCCATTATATTCTTCCCTTTTTGTTCCTCCAGATGAATTTTGTCATTTTTTTCTAGCTCTATAAAGTAATTATTTGGTAGTTTGATTTGGCACTGAGTAAGTAAATTAATTTAGGCAATACTGTCATTTTTATTATATTGGCTCAGCCTACCCATGAGCAATTAATATTTCTCCAATTCTTTAGATCTGTCTTTACTTGTGTGAAGATTGTTATGTTCATATAGCTCCTATGTATTTCTTGGCAGGAAAACTCCCAAGTATTTTATACCATTTGCAGTTATTTTAAATGGAATCGCTCTTTCTCTCTTCCTGCTGGGTTTTGTTGGTATTATATAGAAATGCTGATGATTTGTGTGGATTTTGTTAATCCTGCAACTTAAGTAAAATTGCTAATTAATTGAATTAGTTTTTCATTGATTCTCTAGAGTTCGTAACACTTTTAAATGATATCTATGGTTTTTCAAGAGACACGGGCCTAACACTCCACAAAGGAAAAACCAAGTAGATGAATACTCAACAATTCTCAGACTATGTCATGCAGTTAGATGACTCACTGAGTTTGTCCATCATTATATGTCTTGAATAGATACTGCAGATTTATAATGCGCTGGCCTCAGAATTGACAGGGAAGAGGGGAGTGGGTTCTATTTGATTTGGGAAGTTGCACAGTATTTTTAATATTCTCAAGTTCCCTGGACAAAAAAAAATCTTTTAAACACTAATATTCTCCCCTTCATATTATATGGACCCAAATCATGACATATTCCCCATAGTATTAAAAATTGCAGTTGACCTAACCAGCAATAGATAGATGCATGGTGAATGTAAGTTGGTTGTGGCATGTTAGCAATTATGTTAGGTATACAAGAAATGATAAAAAAGTTATCACAAAAGAATTGTGTAGGAAATGACTGAGAGGGAAAACAGCACAACTCAAGCGTTGTATTGGCATTTAAAGAATATTAAAAGACTTAAGAAATTATCTCCAGTGCATTGAGTATATCACTATGTAGTACCCACAAGAAGACAAGGTCAAGAATTACACATCATGAGGATGAGGATGACTTATGCCATTCAAGGGAGTTCTTTCATCAATGATGCCATGGTTCTATTGAAGTATCATAATATTTGGGGGGATTATCTTGATAGAATAAAGTCATATGTTAGGACATGGACAGACTTATTGAGGCACATTCTTGGTCAAGAATTGACACTTGAATCTTTCTTTGAAACAATGGGGGCCATTGCTTTTTCTTCCTCTGGTCTCCTATTCAGTAGCTTCAGCAGGTTTCTCTATATTCATATATATGTATCAATATCCTACTCTAAAATTAGCTTCTGTATCCCATTTTCTCTCTATGTATCTATCTACAAGTAGCTTGTGAACATAGTTATATTTTGTTATTTTTCAGTCATGTCCGACTCTTTGTGACCTTATTTGTGGTCTTCTTGGCAAAGATACTGGAGAAGTTTGCCATTTCCTTCTCCAGCTCATTTGACAGATGAGGAAACTGAGTCAAACAGAGTTAAATGATTTGCCCAGGGTCACACAGCCAGTCTCTGAGGCCAGATTTGAACTCATGAAAATAAATATTTCTGATTCCAGGCTTGGCACTCTATCTGTTGCACCACCTAGTTGCCCATGGACTAATACAGTTGTCAGTATAAGCTTGTTGTTCAATTAGATTGATTATAATTGGGGAGGTGAGTAATGATGGAGGGCACCCTAGGTTGGGATGGGGAGAAACATTGTGGAGGACACATCATTCATTCTAATAACCTAACCCGGAGGTATAAAATGCTTGTTGCCACCTCCCACCCCCATCCCCTACTCCCTGGACCATTTCTAATCAATTATTTAAAGAATATCATTGGCTGTTGGGGCTCATGTTTGGTTTTACTAATGAGCAGAGCCTTCTGACTAAGGTCCTTCAGCCTCAGTATTGTGTGGAAGGAGTAAATGCAATGGCCGATAAGAAGAGGCAGAGGCTGCTAATTCTGAAGAGTTTTTTTATTGATGCATTAGAAGGTAGAGTCTAGTAGCATAGGATGGCAAAGTTCAAAGTGAGGACTTGAGCTTGAGGACAAGATGAAGGGAACCAAATAGAAGGGGCTAGTGCCTGCCATGTTTGGCCCAAGTACCCTTGCTTCTTCTGACAAAGGATGGGTAGAAGGACAGGGAAGGGTTTGGGGACACAAAGCAACTTGAAGAAAGGGTCTACTCATGACCCAGCTGGAAAGCAGCTGGATTATAGACTGATAATAGGCTGATCTGACCAAGAAAGGTAGGACTGTCCAATGCCTCCCCAGTTGTGCAGCTCTTATTCCTGGGCATTGGGAATCGAAGAGCTCATGTTCATTGCTTGTTACCTTTGAAGTAGGAGTAGAGGCCCCGGGCAGTGAGGCCTCGCTTTCCTCCCTGAGCCTGGCCTGCTTCTCCAAGCTGAGTGGACTCCTGACCATGATTTTTTGATTCTCTTGCCTGCAGATTACTCTGGTCCTGCTGTTGAACCGCTGTCTCCCTTGTCTGATGTCTGTTCCACTCCTGTCCTCCAATAGTGGGTTCTTGGGTCTGGCAGTCATCACTGTCCTGTAACCCTTCTGTCACACTGCAACTTGTCTGACTGCCACTACAGCCCTGTCTCCCAGACAAAGAGCTCTCCATCTGGGTGTGACCTTGGCCCCCCAGCACTGGTTCTCTTGTTTGTTGGCTCCTTTCTTGGCCCCATCCCTGACTACCTCCTGTCTGGGTCTGGGCCCGTTCCCCTGTTTGAGTTTGAGTCTGTCCCCCTAACACTGTTTCTCTTGTTATCTGGCCCCTGTCCTGTCCTTGGGACTCTGTGCCTCTAGTCTGGCCATAGCCAGTTTCCCATTGTTGGGTTACAGTATTCCCGGTCTGAGTGATCCCTGTCTGAGATTGACCTCTAGTCACTGTTACCCTTGCCTGATGAGTCCTGCCTTGATCCCTGATCTGAGTGGTTCCGGTATGAATCTGAGACTGACTTCCAGTAATGGTCTCTCCTGTCTGATGGGTCCTGCCTTGCTCTCTGGCCTGAGTGGTTCCAGTGTGAATCTGAGACTGACCTCCAGTCCCAGTCTCCCCTGTCTGATGGGTTCTGCCTTCTTCCCTGATCTGAGTGGAACCAGTGTGAACCTGAGACTGACCTCCAGTTACAGTCTCCCCTGTCTGATGGGTCCTGC
>NW_020954546.1:33773948-33854842 GCF_900497805.2 Vombatus ursinus | reverse complement strand
TGAGTGGTTCCAGTGTGAATCTGAGACTGACCTCCAGTAATGGTCTCCCCTGCCTGATGGGTTCTGCCTTCCTCTCTGGTCTGAGTGGTGCCTGTCTGAGTCTGTCTCTGCCCATCAGTTTTGTCTCCAGTCTGTTGGCTCCCTCTCTCGTGTCTCTCAGTTTCAGGCTGCCTATCCTGGTCACACACTTGAGTAGAAGTGAAGTCTTGTCCCTGAGTCTGAGTCCCTGTGGTCAGGTTGTTGCTATTTTGTTCTGAGAATGTCTGCTCTTCTCCTCCATGCCTATTATGGTTTTGTTCTCTCTCAACTCTTCCTGTTCCAGTGTGACTGCTCGGATCACCTCTCATCCCCTGGGTGCTTCCCGGATGCTGACTTCCTGGCTCTTGACTTCCACAAGCTCCTTCAGGACTCTCATTCAGTGTCTTGTAGCAAGCTTGTGCCACTTTAAACACTAACACAAGGAACTCCTTAAAATCCACGGTCCCTTTGGAATCTTCATCCAGTAGGCGAAAGACTTGGTCCACTGTAGCAGGATCATGAGGTTTCTGAAAAGAAGATCAATCTATATCAAGCCTCCATGGCCCTCCTAGTGAGGATGTGACTTAGGGTCCACTCTGCCCCTCATCTTTATTCACAAGGTATAGATTTAGAGCTATAAGATAACATCTAGACCAGGGGTTCCTTACCTGGAGTGGATGAAGTTGCTTTTTTTTTTAGCATATTAAAAACTGTATTTCAATATAATTGATTTCCTTTTACTCTTCTATATTTTATTTTGTGTATTTTAAAACATGATTCTGAGAAGAGGTCCATAGGTTTCACCAGACTGTACCAAAGGGGACCCTGATATGCAAAAAGATTGAGAACTGTTGTACTAGACCAGCTCCCTCATTTTACAAATGAGGAAATAGGTCTCATTGGTGACTCATTTCACATTACACTGGTAGAAATAACTAAGCTGGAATTTGAACCAAGGTCCTCTGACTTTGGGCAGCTAGGTGGTGCAGCCGATACAGCACTGGGCTTAAAGTCAGTAAGACTCATCTCCATGAGTTCAAGTCCAGCCTCAGACACTTAGTAGCTGTGAGACCCTGGGCAAATCACTTAACCTATTTGCCAAGGTGCCTCATTTATAAAATGAGCTGGAGAATAATGTGGTAAACTATTCCAGTATCTTTGCCAAGAAAACCCCCAGTTTACAGTTAGACTGAAAATGATTCAACAAATTCCACTTTAAATCCAGCCTTGGTGCTATCTTTTTTGACCCCTAAACCTCAATAACAAGGAATATATTGGTACAACTGACTGATTATGATTCTTTCAGTTTTTTGAATATATCATTTCTTTCTGGGTTAACTGAAAGCACCTTCTGTAAGGTCAGAGCCATAAATGGAAACACCCAATTAAAAAGAAAATGGAAGCATGGCCACTTGGGAGGGGTGCCTGTCCTTCACAGTCCACAGATGTCTTTCCTGATACAAGGTGGGTGCCAAGTAGAACAGGCAGATTGTAGAATGCTAACCATAAAACAAGATCACTGCTGAGTTTAAACTCCAAACAATCTCAGCACAAGGCATTTCTTTTATGGAGTTAATTCTAGGTCAAAAGCAAAAGGAAAACTAAGGGGAAAAATCATGCTGGAGCCTTTGGTATGGCTTTGACAGTAAGAGATTTTCCCCAGGAGCCTTCCCTTGCTCAGCCTGGTGCAGTTCTAACAGGAAATGGCTCACCTGCTAGCCTTCAAATTCTGGTTTCCCACTGACCAGGTATCAGAACAATTATCAGTGATTTCATTGGTTGAAAACTTCCTCCACCAACAACCCTCTTCCACTTGCCAGGCAGGTGTTGGAGCCAATCTTATCTGGAGCCCTGCTGACCTTAGCTAAAGAAAACTTGAACAATAGTCACAAAATTGCCATTGTTGTCCTATACTTGGAGCTTCTCTAGCTTGGGGGTGGAGGAAAGGGATTGGAGGACACATCTTGCAAGGACTCATGCCTCCACTAGAACAGACTTTGAGAACCTAGAGTTACCTCCATGTCACCAATCAATCAATCAACATTTATGAAATGCCTACTCTGTGCCAGGTTCTGTGCTGAGCCTCAGAATTCAATCATTAAACAGATATTTTGAGAGCACCTTCTATATAGAGGGCACTGTGCTAAGCACTTCATGGCTAGCCCACTAAGTGCAGCTCACTAGGCCTTTTGTGATTTGGTTTGAAAATGGAAGACATTTTCCTATTCACATCATAGATGTAAATGTGCAATTTTTGAATGAATCTAATATTTTAAAAACCATGAGAAAATAGATTTCCAGGCCCCCCACCATATCCATAATGTGCTATGAGTCTGCTGTAATTCATATTTCTTTTACTTGGCACCAGAATTGGGAGAAAGATAAAATTGGGATGGTGGAGACTAAAATGGAAAGTATTTCCCCACCCCCGGGTTCCTCCCCTCCTCCCCTTCCTCTTCTTCATCCTTTTTCCTCTTTTGCTTGTGTGGCTACAGTTAATTCAGCTGCTCCCTTCATAAATCCCTGGAGCAAAGCAAGTCTCAAAGTATATACGAGTCCCTTGTCCAACAGTGCTCCTTTCCCACCTGGCTCATCATTTCTTACCACAATGACATCTGTGAGCTCCTGCTCCAGGAGCTTTTTGAGCTCCCCACGGGTCAGTGTGGTACAATCACCCTCAGTCCTGGCATAGCGGCTGAAGGCCTGGATGATCCCATCGATGTTTCCCAGCAACTGAGGCATCTTCAAGTTCAGGCTAAGGAAAGACAACATCCCACAATCCCCAATTAAATGACTGACCAGCAATCTCAGGCAGAACTTTTGCTCTTAATTCTTCTCTGTTGTATTAATCAACCAACAAGCATTTATTAAATGTACTCTATGGGTCCTGACCTACTATGTTAGGTGTTTGAGATACAGATGCAAAGAATGAAACAATCCCTATTCTAACTGTAGTAGGCAGATAGTCATTCTAACTTGTAGATGTGAAATTACAATGAGTTGAAGTGGGGAAGAAACAGATTCCAGAACAATGTAAGAAGAAACTTCTTAGTGATTAGAGATGTCTGGTTCAGTGGATAGAGCACTGGGCCAGAGTCGGGAAGACTCATCTTCCTGAATTCAACTCTGGCCTCATTTTACTAGCTGTGTGACCCTGGGCAAATCATTTGACTTCTGTTTATCTTAATCCACTGGAGAAAGAAATGGCAAACCACTCCAGTGTCTTTGTAAGAAAATCCCATGGACAGTATGGTTCACAGGGTCATGAAAAGTTGGACACAACTGAACTACTGTACAATAACAAATAGAATGGGTTGCTTTGGTAGTCAATGGGTTCTACATTAATAGACATCTTCAAGTGGAGGCTTCATGGCCATTTGATGGTGATGATGACTAGATGAACTAACTCTGAGGTCTCTTCCAAATCTGATTCAATGAATACTTCCCTTATATATAAAATATGAATGCAAGGTTTCTTAAATCCAAAGGCAAAAAAAAAAGTTCAGGATATGGTGCATCCAGGGGAATGCTTCAGAGAAGGAGTTCCCTAGGAGGGATCTTACTGGCTTTCTTCCCATAATACAGTGCCTAGGAATCTCTATAGCCATGCATTAGATGGCAGCAATATCCCAGAGGCAGCAAAAGCCACCCCCAATTCATTCACAAACAAGCATATGATCAAAGACCTTCAAACACCTTCGTTGGAATTTTGCAGAAGTGCAGTTTTGGTTCAACAAACTCAGAGATCTAACTCTGACATCTCTCTAGTGTCCTGATAACCTATGATGAAAGGGACTTAGGTTGGGAAGGTGAAGGCTATATCAATAGCCAGGAGTCTGGGAAGAAAGGTATAGCTAGGTGAGGAGAGAGATTGTGGTATGTGCAGCCAGGAGAGAGGCGAAGAACACTTTATGGAATTGAACTTGGGTTTTATTAAGACAGGAAGAAATAGGATTGGGGTAATGACTAGGTAACAGCTACTATCCTAGAGCAATTGGAAGACATAAGGTTGGAGTCTTGGGGCTTAAAGGGGAAGGCCTTAAGGAAAAGCTAAAGTGAGAGGATAAAAAAGAAAGCAAGAAATTTTGATGGTAGAGAAAGTGGATCAGTGAGATAGAAAGATGAAAAATGGAATCATAGGATTACAGATTGAAGCTGCAGGAGAAGTTGGAAGTTCTCTCTCTCTCTCTCTCTCTGTATGTGTGAGAGACAGAAATAGAAAGACAAAGGAGACAGAGAAAGAGAAAGAGGAGAGAAAAGAAAGAGACAAAGAGAAAGAAAGAGGGAAGGAGAGAGAGGGAGGGGGAGAGAGAGAGATAGAAAGAGAGAGGGAGAGAGGAGAGAAATAGAAAGACAGAGACAGAGAGAGAAGGAGGGAAGGAGAGAGAGAGGTAAGGAAGGAAAGGGAGAAAAAGAAACATGCTAGAAAGCTCATTTAGGAAACCTGCCTGCTAAATTAAACAGAAACTCCTAGGTCTCCCCTAACACCAAAGCTATTCTTGGACATTTTCTTTTTAGTAGAAACAGTGAACAAATCAGGTTGTTTGTTCTGGTGGGGACAAGCATTCACCTTCTTAGCTTGAGTCTCTTTACAATCTTAACATAGGCTTATAAAGATTGACTGACAGGAAAATCATCAAAAAAAACCCTGCATCTTTAGAAGATTCATTATATGCTAAAAGCTCAAACCCCTTGGAATAAATTCCCAAACTCATTTCCCAACAGCTATTTGAGCCCCATTCTTCCTGGGAGGGCTGCCACTCCCTGCCATAGCTTGAGAGGATGGTAGCTCCCTCATAAAGTGACCTCAATTCATAGATTCTTTATGTGTAAAATGGTGTGGCAAGAAGGTTTGGCCTTGGTGACCTCTAAGGTCACATGCAGTTCTAAAAATCCATGGATATCTGAAGTTCTGGCAGATTCTAAAGATTTCAGGGGACCAATAAGAAAAAGAGATTTAGCTGGGCCAATTCTGACAATGTGGCTCAAATGGTCTCCGGATAAGTTATCAACCTCCCTAAGTAATCAGTGTTACCCTCTGAACTCAAAGCCCCAGGAAAGGCAGAGTAAGCCAGATTGCTTCAGGAGCATCATTCCTATATACTTCCTCATCCCACCTCATCCTCAGCCTAATCAAAGGCAAAACATACCGCCTTGAAGCCAGCATTGGCCTACGGGTCCATTTCTGCAAATGACAGCCCTGGTTTTACAAGCACAATGTGCTGACATTTGTAGTGAGAGTAGGTTCCTCAAGAGAAGACTTACCTAACACACAGATGGGATGAGGCAATTGGCTGGAAAGCAGTGTGTGGAGTCTTGGTTGAAGTGAGATGAGGAACTTTTATAGGGGTTTTAATTGTGCCTGTGTCTTAGGCAGGAGACACCCGCCCTATAGGATAGCCTGATTCATCTCAGGCCAAGCCCAGCCCCACCTTCCACCTTGGATCATCCTGGTCATTAGTGGATGGGAGGCTCTATTAGCAAGTCTGGCCTGCCAGGTTGGGGGTTCTCTTCTAGTTCCCCCTCTTCTCTGTAGGGATGAGGAACCTGCTTCTGAGAAAGCCAAGCTGGATTCGTCGTGGCTCAGACCACACCAAGGTCAGACTGGGGTTAAGATTCCTCAGTACATGATGTAATGAGAAAGGAATGAGAGATTCTTCTAAACATCCCCAAAATTATCATCTTCTAAGTGGTTACTAGAAATTTATTTGAAATTAAAGATGTCATTTCTCAAAACATTTTAAGAATCCTTCCTTTGGATTTGCCACTGCCGGAAGCTGTTTTGTTTGTTTTTCTGGCATCAAGCTGAAACCTGTTTTTCAACAGCTTTTACCCACTGCTCTTAGTTGGATCCTCTGAGGCCAAGCAGAATAGATCTGTCGTTCCCTTTCTGATGTCACAGCCCTTCAAGTGATTGAATACAGCTAGCATACAACAACACCCCTTCTCCTCTCTATGCTAAACATCATCAGCTCCTTCAACCAATCCTTACATGGCATGAATTTCAGGCCTTTCATCCTTTAGTTGTCTTCCTCGGGCCTCTCTTTGGCATGTCAACATCCTAAAGGGAACCACAGTTCATTAAAAACCAGTGGTATTCTGGTAAATGTTTAACAACCAGCTCTTAGAAAAACACGTCTAGACAATTAACAGAATATTCCATTAAGTCCCGATCTGTAACATTTGCCAATTTCTGAGCTGCAAGTGCTCATGCTGAAAATTTAACAATCGACTCTCACAGAGCCAATATGATCTGGCCCCAGTACACACCTGACTAAAATTCTAAGGAAAACAGACTGCTGTCTAGACACACTTCCCCATGTTATACTCATGGAGCTGAGTTTTTGAACCCAAGTGTAAGACTTTACATTTCTGTCAATCAAGTTGGATCTCATTAGATTTGGATGAATATTTTAAGCTTCCTGAATCCCCATTCAGTTATCTAGCTTGTTAACCAACCCTCCACTTTTTTTATTTATAGATTTTTAAAGTTGGAAAGGAGCTACAGGTAAATTAATCTAACTCTCTCACGTTACTAAGAGAAAACTGAGACACAATCGTGTGCCCAAGCTTATGCAGATGGACAGTAACAAAGCTGAGACTAGAACAGATTTCCTGACTCCTGGTCCAGTAACCTTTCCTCCACATCTTGGTGACCCTTCTTCTAGATTTGGCTCTGAATGACTTCATCTCAACAAGTATTTACTATGTGCCTACTATGCACCAGGTACTCTTCTAGGCTCCGGGGGTACAAAGACAGCACGGAACCATCCCTACTCACACAAAGGTGTTTATAAAAATCACATCCATGCTGAAAGGACAAAGGATTGCCTCCATATTCAAAAAAGAACATTATTGATGCTAAAGGCAATTCCCTAGAAGGGCAATCAACAAGGCAAAAGCAATAGTAAGTGTATGGTCTCCCAAGGTGACATTTTCTAATCATAGGTCACAATAACCAATACATCAGAGGATTTACCACCGTTAACTGCACCCTTGGGCAAATAGAGGCCTACAGGTATGGAAAGGCCATGGAGAGACTAAGAAAATAAAACAGAAATCCTAAGGTCTGTTCTTAGGTTATGATAGCAAGTGTTTTAGAGGGAATTCTTACATAAGTCATGTTGGTTCAACCATCCCAGTATCTAGGAATCTAGCATTCAATCCTTGTGGTGAATTTAGACATGTCACAGAAACACATTCATCCTTGCTCCCCAAATCATCCCAAACTCATGAGTTCCTGTAAGTAAACAGAGAATCTATGATTTTATCCACTTCAAGAACTACCATTGTGGAAACTCTCTGCCTCAATGTAGATTGCAACTTGTCTATAACTTGGAAAATGTATGCTTGAGGTTCAGAGAGGACCAATGACTTGCCCAGGGTCACACAGCTAGTTAAGGGGCAGCAAAGGAATTCAAGTTTTTCTTTAACCTTTTGCCCAGAACTCTAGTCTCTATGCCAGGCTGGTACCACTAACAGGGTCACTACCTGACCTATATGCAATTGTATTAAAAACAAAGTATTTACCAGATGCTTGCTATGAGTCAAGTACTATTCATGGCATTGTGAGGGATGAAGAAAGAAAGAAAGAAAGAAAGAAAGAAAGAAAGAAAGAAAGAAAGAAAAAGAGAGAAAGAAAGAAAGAATACCTCTAAGAAGTGGCTTTGCTCTTGGTGTTTGTAGCCTAATTGAAGGTAACAAATGACATGTACACATGGAAGAAAGAGGAGAAAATACAAACTGATTGATATGATTCTTTAAGAGTTTTTAATAAAATTGAGCTGCGATTGTCCTGGTATATTGATTTTCAATTAGGAATGTAGATAGGCAATCGCTCTGTAATTGATAGGACTTATGGAATAGAGACTATCTACTCAGCACAGGTATGGAATATGAATAATAATAGCTAGCATTTATATGGCACTTAAAGGTTTGCAAAGTGCTTTACGTATTCTATCACATTTGATCCTTTTGACAGCCCTGCAAGGTAGGTGCTATTATTATGTCCATTTTATAGATGAGGAAACTGAGGCAGGCACAGGTTGTGCCTGGAGTCACAGAGCTAGTAAGAGTTTGAGGCCAAATTTGATTTCAGGTCCTCCTGATTCCAGACCTAGTGCTCTATTCATTACGGCACCTAGTTGCCGTAAGTTGATTTGGGGTGAGGGGAGGCAGTAGTACCTTAGTACCTGGCTGGGAGGGGATAAGGAAAGACTTCATGTAGAAGATTTATCTGAACCTTAAAAGAAACTAGGGGTCTTAAGAATCACAAGTATAAATAAAAAAACCCAATAACAATTAAATAGATACATAGACACACACACATATATATATATATATATTTACCTCACAAAGGTCTGGTGAGAATTAAATAAGAAAAATTATGTAATTTGTTTTTATTTATACCTACCGGTAGCTAATCACATACACACATATAAAATTACTACATAGATGGATATGTATGTATATACATATCCATATCTATATATAGATCTCTATATGAATAAGTACCTAATATGTGCCAGGCTCTTGTACTAAGCCCTGGGAATACAAAGAAAGGCAAGAACAGTGTCTCTGCCTTCAAGGAACATACAGTCTAACAGGGGGGTGACTACATAGAAATAAGTTCCTATGTACATGACAGATACAGCATAGAAGGAAGGTAACCTTGGTGACTGGGTGGGGGGGGACTGGGGAAAACTCCAGGGATTTCAACAGGCAGAGAAGAGGAGACAGAGTACGATGGAAAGTCAATGAGAAGGGATGGAGAAGGAAGATGGAGTGACCTTGTCAAGGAACAGCTGGTAGTCTGGTATCTTGGACAACGAACAGAGGGAAGTAAAGTATGAGAAGGCAGGAAAGGTAGGAGTATTTCCCATTTATAAAGAGCCTATGTACATATACACACTACATATACATATATAAACACAGCCACATAGGTATATGTAATGTGTATGTGTGTATATATATATATATATATATGTATGTGTGTACATATGTATCTGTGTATATATGTGTCTGTGTTTACATATATACATATACATACACACACACATATTGAGAGAGAGAGAGAGTGTACAGTTTGTAAACTTTCAATCATTCAATAAGCATATCCAATCAGTTGATAAGTCTTGTTTTCATAGCATCTCTCACATACATCCCCCTTCTCTCCTTTGACACTAAAACTTCCCTGGTGTGGGCCCTCATCACCTCATGCCTGGACTATTGCAATAATCTGTTCATTGGGCTCCCCGCCTCAAGTCTCTTCCCATGCCAGTCTAGCCTTCACTTAACTGTCAATGTGATCTTCCTAAAACAAAGATCTGATCATATGATCCCCACTCAATAAACGCCAATTGTTCCCCATTATTTGCAGCTAAAATATAGAGGTCCTTGCTCTCAAGTAATTTACTTGCTCAAGTATTATATTCTGAGTGAACAGTTACTATTCCCATCTTATAGAACAGAAAGTTGAGTCTCAAAATGACTAGCCCAAGGTCACTTAATTAGTATGATAGAATTTAGAACTGGAAGAAACCTTAAAATTCATTTGGCTCACCCCCTGTCATTTGAGAAATGAGGAGACTCAAGCCACCTAAAGCCAAGAGTGGTCATATGACTAGCCAAGGCTCACATAGCTAGGATGTGTCACAGTTGGGGTCTGAAACCAGGTCTCCTGTGTATGTGTTCTAAATACTTTCTCTTTTATTGATTTCCTGTTATCATTTTGTCATCGACACATGAGTCTTTGTGTCTATCTGAGATGAAGTTCCAAGAGGACAGATTCTCTTTCCGCGTAATTATTTTTGAATAACAAATGATACCATGCATTTTGCTGCATTTTGCAGTTTCCAAAGCCCTGTTTACATATTATGTGATTTTCTGTACTTTCATTTCCTCACCTGTATCTACAAATGGAGATAAGATTTCCTCTCCCTACCTCAGGCAAAGGAAGGATTAACCCCATTTTACAGACACAGATGAGGAAACTAGAGAGTATGTGAATTGCCCGTGGTCAGACAGTGAGGAGGTGAAGTGAGACTCAAATCCAGGTCTTATGACCCTACCTAATGTAGTGTTCCTTCTCCACACTACAGCTTCCTCTGTCATTCTGATATGGTGATACATGAGCATAACCAGAGATAATCACATGGAGGGCAATTTCTTTGAACTGTAGCCACTGGAATTTGAGTGACATTGCTAGACAAAGAAGGAGAAGTCCTTTCCTCCAGCGGCATCCATTGACCATTGAAAGTAGTGGTGGCAGTAGTAGCACTAATGAAAAAGAAAGATTAGGTCTGCTCTCCTAAGCACCTTCTTCTAGGGGCATGCCCACTGCTACTCTTCATTGACCCATCTGAGTTCCTTGCAGACCATGTCTCAGATGGCAGTCCCATCACCTCCCTCTCTTTATGCTACCAATTCAGTTTGATTCCACAAATATTTACCAAGTACCTACTGTGAGGGAGCTCTGTGTTAAGCACTGGAGGAAATACAAAATTTAGAGAAGCCACTCATCCCTACCTTTGGGAACTTACACACTGGTAGAAAAATATGGCATGCTCACAATGAGCTATGATACAAAATAACAACTGATAAATCCATAAGGGGTACAATGTATACACACAATGAATGATGACAATCCGTCCTCTCTGGGACCTCGTAATCATTGTTCTAAATAAGTTACCTCCTTCCATTTGGGATACCAAGTGAACCTGAGGGAACAGCTTAGCATCTTTGAAGTCAATTCCCTTGGCATCTCTTCACTGTCCAAAAGTAGTATGGGACTCTTTGGGGGGCAGTGGGTTGGCTCTCTCTCCCTGAGGGGACAAGGGAGGGAGGTGGTATTTCAATAGCTACTGAATGGTCACTTATTAGGTATCTGGTAGAGGTCATACCCATACCCATCAGATTGGTTAATATATGACAGAAAAGGAAAATGAAAAAATGATGAAAGCTGGAAGGGATATGGAAAAATAAGGACACTAATGCACTGTTGGTGTTGTGAACTGGCCCAACCATTCTAAAGAACAATTTGGAATTATGCCCAAAAGGCTATAAAATTGTACATACCCTTTGACCCAGCAATACCCCTATTAGGTCTGTATCCTAAAGAGATCAAAGAAAAGGGGGAAAAGACCCATCTATACAAACATATGTATAGCAGCTCTTTTTGTGATGGCCAAGAATTAGAAAGAGGGGTCGCTCATAAAGTGTGGAATGACTGAGTAGGTTGTGGCATTTGATTGTGATGAAGTACTCTTGTGTTTTGAGAAATGATGAGGGGAATGGTTTCAGAAAAATCTGGGAAGACTCATATGCAACTGGTGCAGAGTGACGTAAGCAGAACCAGAAGTACACATTAATAGCAATATTGTAACAATGATAAAATATGAAAGACAAGGTGCTCTGATCAATGATCCAAGACAATTCCAAAGGAGCCATGATGAAAAATGCTATCCACCTCCAGAGAGAGAACTGATGAACCCTCAGCGCAGATTGAAGCAGACTTTTTTTTAAACTTTCATTATGTTTCTTGTTTTTTATTAGTTTTTTTGCAACATGTCTAATAGGGAAAAATGTTTTGCATGCTTTTCCATATATAATTGATATATTGCTTGCCTTGTCAATGGATAAAGAAGGGATAGGAGAGAGGGAGAGAATTGAGAACTCCAATTAAAAAAAAGAATGTGAAAAATAAATGCATACATTTTAAAATAAATGCTTAGCACAGTGCCTAGCATGTAGTGAGTGCCATATAAATGCCTGTTCCCTTATTCTGCCTTTCCAAAGGATGTAGGAAAGACAGGAAAGACTATGTAATGAGCCACTGGAAATTCTCTGAGTCCATGAGAGGATGAAGAGGGTCCAAATATATAATTTATTTATTTTCAGTTTTCAACATTCACTTCCACAAGATTTTGAGTTCTAAATTTTCTCCCCATCTTGCCCCTCCCCCCACCCTAAGACGGCATGCATTCTGAGTGTCCAAATGTATAGATAACCTCTTTTGGTTCCAATCTGAGTTTGTTTCCAGGACCAAGCCAATCAATCAATCTAAAATATTTATTAAATGCGTACTGCGTTCCAAGCACTGCATTAGGGACATAGAGATACAAAGACATAAAAACTGAAGCCAGAAAAATGAAACCAGAGAATTCATGAGATCATGGATTTGGAGCCAGAAGGAGTCTCAGTGATCATCCAGTCGAAATCCTTCATTTTACAAATGAAGAAGCTGAGACTCAGAAGAGACTTGCTGAGTCTGCACAGCTAAAAAGTGACAGAGCTGGGACTAAAACCAAGGTCCCCTGATTTTAAATCCAGCGTTCTTTCCATCATTCCAAAAAAGAGGTTGGGGAAAATCTATTAGTTGTAATCTGATAAACAAGGGACCTTGCAAATTTCAACCCCTTTGGAGTCTCAGGATTTGCCATCTATGTCTTAAGAAAAGGTGCTCAGGAACACAGCTTGGAGGCAGAGGAGAAACTGCCGAGAGTTATCAGTGGAGGACAGGCGCCTTGGACTCAGCTTGACAGGCCCGCTGTCTCTGACAGCTCTCTTCTCAGCTCCCGCTGAGCTCTCATTGCTTTCTTGTCCAAGGTGTCAAGCCAGTTGGACACCCTCGTGACTCCAGCTGGCCCAGCCTTTTTACACTGGCCTCATGAGAATAGCCAAGAATTCAGCCCTCAGAGCAGCTGGCTCCCCGAGATGGTGCCACCACCTCAGGTGCCCAGGGTGGGGCAGAGTATCAAGGTGAGGGCAAGGATCTTGGCATAGGTGAAATGACTAACTGACTCCGCTCAGGAAGAGTTGCTCACAGTCTCCCCTCCCATACAAGTAGACCAGGAAAATATCAGAGCTCAGCTCAGAAAATTTTCACACCTGCAAAGGCATGGAAATAACCCAGTAAACTGGCAAAGATTTGGTTTAGGAATGGTAAAAATGATGCGAATTTCCTTATTAATATCAACCTCATACCTTTACTGAGTTCCTACATTGCAGTTCAGAAGTATTTGGCTCAATTCAGCAAACATTTATAAAGCACCTACCATGTGTGAAGTATCCAGACAGTAGGAGTACAGGAAATATTAGGGGCAGCTAGGTGGCACAGTGGATAGAGTGTCATGGCTAGAGTGAGGAAGACTCATCTTCATGAGTTCAAATCTGGCCTCAGCCATTTACTAGCTGTGTGACCCTGGGCAAGTCACTTAACCCTGTTTGCCCCAGTTTCCTCATCTGTAAAATGATCTGGAGAAGGAAATGGCAAACCACTCCAGTGTCTCTGCCAAGAAAACCCCATATGAGGTCACAGAGAGTCAGACATGACTGAAATAGCTGAACAATAAGGATTTTTTCAGTGAGGGGAAATACTTCCACTCAATGGCAATTGACCAGATGATCAGAGAATCTTATATCTAGGCCTAGTCAGGAATCTGGCCTAAAGGAGATTTAATCCAGCTCTCATTTTGTGGGTCAGGAAGCTGAGGTCAAAGTAATAACCACCAATGGTGGAATTTGAACCCATGTTCTCTGACTACCACACTCTTTTTACTATACCACTCCTGGGAAGTTACCTGAAACAACAGGAGTTATTTGCCTAGGGTCACATACCTGATAAGTATCAGAAGCAGAATTTGAACCCACACCTCCTTGACTTCAAATCTAGAACTCTTCCACAACAGCGTGGCTGCCACTAGATAGAAGCCTTAGAGACATCGGGATAAAAGTGAAACAGTTCCTTGCCATCAAAAAGTTTACATGCTGTTGAAAAAAATACAACAAGCATACAAAAGTAGTAATGCAATGTAGCTTGAGGAGGGAGAAAGAACTAGTGACTGGAGAGATCAGAAATAGCTTCGCTGAGAAGGCTGTACGTGAGCTGAACCTTGCCGGAAGATAAGGATTCGGGGCTGCCAATAGCTGTGTGTGGATAGCCAAATATTTAAGAGGCACCAATGTGTCACTCCTTTTTCTGTCTTTGGAGGGCAAGAGAGCAGCACAAAGTCTAGGGCTGTCCCCTCCTCTCCTCATCCTCCCCAGCAGGGCTTCTTTTCCCGTGCTCTAATAACCATTATTACATCATTAGATTGAAAGCTCCTTGAGAGCATGGGGGCCATCTTTTTTTATATTTGTATCTGGAGCAATTAGCACAGTGCCTGGCACATAATTTGTTGTTTGTCCTTCATTCTCAAAGACGACCAAGACATCAGGGAGACAATGCCATGACTTGCACATGAATTGGATTTAAGTGAGGGAGGACTGTGCAAAGTCCCCAGTTTCATTTTCTCCTCCAGAGCCATCTAGGAGATGGCCATCTATAGATCAGGACAACTAGTGATGGCCCTGAGTCACATAGTAGGTGTTTAGTAAATGTTTATTGACCTATTGACCACTAGGGCTCTGGTGGAGAAATTCTGGAAGCCTGACTTTAGCCCCGGAAATGCCACGAGGGATTAAGCAGGCAAAGATGACAGAGCATTTGACACAACCTTACTACTACTTAGTAATTGTTAATTAAGCCATTGGAGCTTAATCCTTGGCCTGATAGACGGCATCATGCCACTATTATTTTATATCCCATCCTGGGGAGAGTTTAGCTTGTTAGCAACTCCATTAAAATTCTTGAGACACCTCATCAGGTGTAAGTTAGAAAGGTAGTCTGATTCTCTCTGTGGTAGCTGAGACAATGCTCTCCCTCCTTAACTCTGCAAACTGACTTCTCCAATTTCCTTTCAGTCCCAACTAAAATCCTATCTTCTACAGAAAGCCTTTCCCAACCCCTCCTTAATTCTAGTGCCTTCCCTCTGTTAATTATTTCCTATTTATCTTATATAAAGCTTGCTTTGTATATATTTGTTTGCATGTTGTTTCCCCCATTCAAGCTTCTTGAGGGGAAGGGATTGTCTTTTGCATCTTTTTGTATCCTCAGCACTCAGCACAGTGCCTGGCACATAGTAGGTGCTTAATAAATGTTTATTGATTGATAGCTGTCAGTGCCAAGATACAAGATACAAAGCTGGAGGGGGAATAATAAATTTCATTTAAGTCATAATTCCCTCCTCACTTAGGACTTCCAGGTCCAATAGCTTGCATCTGTATAGATTCTACTCCAATTCAATTTATTCATGAAACATTTACTAAGCACCTCTTGTGTCCATAGCACTAAACTATTAGGGGAGATACAAAGTTTAGGTAAGATTTCTGCCCTCCAGAAAGTGCCACTCCTCAGTATCCATTCATATCATTTCAAGGCCTAATTAGGAGAATGGAGAAGACCATCTTAGTGACTGATGCTGAAGAGGAATTCTGGGATAGTATATATATACTGACCTCTGTCCAATTTGGAGGTACTAACCTCCAAGAGAAATGCTCCTCTAGCCTGGGAGCTGGAACCTATCGACTCTCTCATGTTGATTTAACACCATGAACTTGCTGGTGCAACCTGTTTGTCGTTGGTGTGAAAATTTTACTCAAGCATCTCTTTGCCTCTGTTTCTGTCTCCAGGTTTCATCACCCTTAGAGTTCATATATCTCCCAGACATTCAGCAACCATTAAAGACAGAGATGACGATAAGAGTCTAAAGAGCAGAAGAACCCAATGTGTATGTGAAGGTGAAGGCCAAGGCCATTATACAAGGAGTGGCCTTGAGGCTATGAAATACAGTCCTTACTTGGCCAGATGACCTAAGCTAAATCTTCAGATGTTATGAATAAGTGGAGATTGAGGGATGGAAAGCACAGAATAGTTTGAATCAAAGTTTAGCAGCAAGAAAGCCAAGAGTGTGTTGGGAGAATTCCAAGTAATCTAGTTCACCTAGAATGTGCTATATTTGTAAGAGAATCATAGAAACCTGAATATGTAGCTAACCAATTGTGAAAAAGTAGGATTTGATTTACACATTTTTTTAAGACACAACTGTGCAGTGAACTCCAAGTTATTTGTATGTAGCCAGATTTACCTGAGGTAGATATTTAATCTCAGGCTTCCTCTTCCCTCCTTTGTCCAATATGGCAAATTCCATCTCCTCCCACCTCACCAGAGAGTGTTCAGGGGAAACAAACTAATTTTGATATCAACCAAGGAAAACAAAAAAATCTGCTGATGCCAAGGGAAAAATAGATGATGCATTCCAAAATCAACTTGAGCAATGTCTAGTATTATTTGTGATACGGATCTCCTACATGAAAGTTAAAAAGCTTGAGGTGGTTTAAGTTAAGAACACATAATTAAAAACAGCAGGCCCTAAATAGATTACTTCTCAGCTCAAAATCCTCTTACTACTCATTTAAATTAATTTTAGGGTTAGGAAAGGGCTTCTAGTTCTGAATTATTATAGAAGAATAAAATGAGGATTGGGGGGAGAAGGTTATTTTCTGGGATTTTGCCGAAGTTGATGTTACTTGGACACTAATTGCCTCTTCCTTGAGGCCTGACAAAAGACATGGAGGTGAGAAAGTACAGTGATTGCTTAAAGGGCAGAAAGTTTTCCAGTGGCAGAGAGAGAAAAGAACAGAGCCAAGGCACAATCTTCGGGAAGTAGACAACTTCGGATTTTTGTGATTTCTGTAACTCCATTGTCTCTCTAACTTAGGCATTCCTAGGCAATCTCCAAGGCAGAGGATTGGCCAGTTACTCAATCTGGTAGAAGCCAAGGGTCTAAGATGGTGATTTCAAAGTTCAGGATCTACGATGGTGGTTCCAAGACAAAGGAGGCAAGGATGCTTCTTTGGGATTAAAGAAACCCCCAACTAAAGCTCTATTTAATTGTTTCTGAACATACTCTGAGTAACCCATAAAAGTCTTTCCATAGGCTTGGGATAGGGCTAAAGAGAACGAAATTGTGAAAGTATGATAGATTATAGAGAAATCTTATTCAATGAATCTCTTTGCCCCATTAGGAATTCTAGATGCACATAATTCCGTTTTGACTTCAGATTGGGATTGGAGTCTGAATGATCAAATTACCAAAAAAATTATCAAAATTATTCCTCAAATTACCAAAAACAAATGCTGCACAAAATAAGAGATTCTCTGTATATGTTTGTGTTGGAAGGAGAAGGTAGTAGTATTAATCCATATGTAAAATTTCCCAAGGTGGGTAATTTGGATTCTGTAGTGCTGGGGTTTGTGAATATGTTTTTGTTTTATTAGTATTTTTAGTGTTGTATTTCAACGTAATTGATTTCATTTGTAATCCTATGTATTTAATTTTATGCATTTAAAAAACATTCATCTGAGAAGGGATCCATAAACTTCACCAGACTGCTGAAGGGGTCCATGCAAAAAGAATTAAGAACTCTTGCTAAAATGCAAGAAACTGAATAGGTTATTTGGGGGTGGGGTCGCTGAGAACTGGAGGACAGAGGCATAAATAGGTGTTGGTACATGGTACAGTAGAAAAGGCAGTAGCCTGGTAGAAGTCAGAAAGGTTGGGTTCTAGTATTCAAAAGCAAGCCATTTCTCTTTTGGATAGCTTTAAGAACCGGGATGTTTCATCTTTCACCAACCTAAATCTGTCTCCCTATGGATTCACTGATTCATTCATTCATTCATTCATTCATTCATTCATTCACCAAAGTCATATTAAACTTCTACTGAGTGTAGAGATAAAATTGGATAGGACATGGACCTGGGCTGCATGGAGTTTACAATCTCAGACTAGGTCATTAGCATTCCCTAAGCATTTATTAGATGCCTACTATATGGTAGTTATTATGGGAAGTACTAGGGACACAAAGACAAAATGGGAAAGGTATAGCAGGGTTTGTATGGGATAAAAGCCATGAATAACATGCATTTTAATGCGTATACTTTGTTCAGAAGGAATGGGATAGTATTAGATAATAAAAATAAAATTAATAATTTTATATTAATATGATACTATAATAAACAATAAAAATTTCCTTGTAAGAGGAAATATAGGAACCAAATGGGAGGACAGGATGAGGTCATTTGGGCTAACTTTAATGGATCAAGTGATCCATCCAAATTTCAATCAAACAAATGATTTGGTTATTAGAGTTTATCACTACTTTATCATTTATTAGTTTATTAGTATTATATCTGTAGTTTACAGACCACCACCTATAGAGAGGACAAGTAGGGAAACAGAATACAAGCCTGGCACAGAGGCTTGATATAAACTTAACGTGATAGTGATAGGAGACTTCAATAATCTAGATACCTTTTGGAGTCACTTACTGCACAAAGCTGAGCACTTAGTAACTTGCTCTAATGATTATTTCAAGATGTCCTCCCCTCCTTCACCCTCATCTCACCCACTGTGGCCCTTATCCTTGCCCAGATACATCCTTCTATACGTGCAAGGGATTCTATTCTCCCCCACTCTCAGAAATCTTCTATGTGCTCTTCCTATCCACTGGCTGGTTCTCTGCTGTCTACAAACACACTTACGCTTCCTTCATCCCAAAAGACAACAAAATAAAAACCCCTCACTTGATTCAACCTTGCATACTAGTGATCATCTTTTTATCTCTCATCTCTTGATAGATAAATTCCTTGAAGAAGTATTTACAATCTAAGCCTTCACTTCCTCTCCTCTCTCTGTAAATCTGGCTTCTGAGCACGTTATACAATTGAAACTGCTCTCTAGGGGCAGCTAGGTGGTGCAGTGGATAGAGCACCAGCCCTGAAGTCAGGAGGACCTGAGTTCAAATGTGGTCCCAGACCAAACATTTGACACTTACTAGCTGTGTGACCCTGGGCAAGTCACTTAACCCCAATTGCCAAAAAAGAAACTGCTCTCTTCAAAGTTGCAAATGATCTCTAAATTGCCAAATCTAATGGCTTTTTATCAATCCTCAGCCTTTTTGACCCTCTGCAGCCTTTGGTATTGTCAATCCCCCTCTTGTCCTGGACAGTCTCCCTTCTCTCCTGGTTCTTCTTCTACCCGTCTGATCGCTTTTCAGTCTCCTTTGCTAAATTTTTCTCCAGGTCATCCCCACTAACGGTGGGTGTCTCCCAAAGGCTGAGAAAGAGAACAAAGCTAGGCACAGTCTAAATACAATCTGAATTTTAGAAAAGCTGATTTTAGAGTTCAGAGGAAGAATAGATAGATCCCCACAAACTAAAATTCTTCAGGAGAAGTCAACCCTGGAGGAACAGGAAACTCTCAAGAACAAAATTCTATAAACACAAAGGTAACGAATTCTACTGAGAAGTCAAAATGGGAGTTGTCTGGGGGAAGAAAAAGCTCTGGAGGTAGAAGGGAGTCACCATCCAACTTAGATTCTTTGAAAGATACATACCAGAAATAGGAGCAAGGATGGTCATATCACGATGACATTTTATTAATGATTAGGATAAAGGTTTAGATGGCACACTCAATCAATTTGCAGATGACCCAAAGCTGGATAGGGATGGATAAAGTTAGTAATGTGATCTTGGGCTGTATTGACAAGGATTCTAGGAATAAGAAAGTGATAGCCCTTGTATTCTGACCTGGTCAGCACATAAATTGGAGGATTATATTCACTTCTAGGCTCCATAGTTTAGAAAGACATCAGTATTCTGGAAGGCATCCAGAAGAAGGCTTGGGAAGTGGCTTGAGACCGTATTGCAGGAGTTTGAGATAAAGCAGCTGGGAGGATGGTTAACCTGGAGAGGAGACTTCTGGGGGGACATGATAGCTATGGTCCATAATCTGATGATCTGTCTTGTGGAAGAAAGATTAGGCTTCTTCAGTTTGGTCCCAGAAAACAGAACCAAGAACAATGGGTAGAAGTTGTAAAAAGTCCATTTATATTTGTTATTTGGGAAAAAAATAAAAACTTCCTAAAAATTCGAGCCATTCAATGATAATAGAGTGAGCTGCCCCCAGAGGCTGTAAGTTCCTCTTCATTTGAGTTCTCTGAGCCAGAGTTGTTTGTTGTTGACTCTTTGTGACTCCACTTAGGGTTTTCTTGGCAAAAATACTGGAGTGGTTTGCCATTCCCTTTTCCAGCTCATTTTACAAATGAGGAACTGGGGCAAACAGAATTAAGTGATTTGCCCAGGGTTTTGTAGCTAGTAAGCATCTGAGGCCAGATTTGAACTCAAGAAGATGATTCTTCCTGACTTCAAGCCTGGTACTCTATCCATTGTGCCACCTAGTTGCTAGAGGCTGGATGCCTATTTCTTGTATAAGTTATATGGACATTCCTTTTGGGCAGAGGTTAGACTGGATGTCAACTGAGATCCCTTCCAACCATGCAATGCTGTATTTCTGTGAAATGCACTTAAGTCTTTCTCTGGTGTTTTAATTTTGGCATGGAGGCGACTCTGCATTCTCAAAAGCTATGGCAGCAAAGCCCATATTATTATGAGGGGCATCTATCAGCTTCAACAGATTGCCAAAGGGGTCCATGACATAGAAGAGGTGAAGAACCTGTACCCTAGAGGAAGTCTGAAGACTCCAGCCTATGGACATCCCCAGCTTAGCTTTTCTTCAGTCTACTCCAAACCAAATACTATAGTTCATTTTCCTGTCAACACTGAGGATTCCTGGTCCACACACTCCCCAAAGTCTGTTCCTATATTCTAAGTCTTTAATGGGAGTGAGAGGAAGAGGAAGAGCAACAAAAGCCAGAGGGTGGAGTTTCATTTCTATCAAGTTGAAAAGGTTATGAATGGAGGCCCAGTGATGGAACATATGTATATCACCTCCAATGAACCAGCATAGCTAAATTAAAGAGATCCATTGCCAGCTGATTTCAAAATAGAAGTGCTCTGGCTACAACAAATCTTCAAGAGCCGCTACTCAGTCAGAGAGAAGTTGTCATTTCATTGGTGAAGGAAATACCTGCAATAATTAGATCACAGATCCTCAAAATACTGAAATAAGATGAGGTCTAACATCTCTCAAAGCTCTACCACTTTGTGATTCCTATATCGGCCGGGTGCTATAGTGCAGCAGTTAGTGGAGGGCTTCACTCCAAGTGGTGTTGGGTAGACCCTCTGACCAATGGGAGTGTTCCTTGTAAAAGGTACTCTGACTAGATGCAAATACTGCTCTCTAATTATAGGTCTCGATTGCATTCTTTATGCCTCCTCCACCCATGAAATACCTTATCTTGGGTCCAGAGGAAGAGTTAGAATTAGTACAATAAATATTCAGCTGCAGCCTAATGTTCAGGCATGTTGTCAAGGAGTATGACCCCTGACCCTCAACAAAAGGCATGGACGATAGACCTGTTTGGCAGCAAATACTAAGAGTTCTTTAGAGCAGCTGTCCAAACCGCTCTGCTCCAGGGAAATATCCCGACTATCTTGTTTTTGATGGCTGAGGAATCTGGAGCTTTCTATAGACAACAAGTATAACACAATGAAACCCAGTCAAGGAATTCAAAGACAAACCCTCTTTCAGACCAAGACATTAGTATCATCAGACTTGAACTCTCTGCACCTCTGGCCTTTTGTCACCTTTGCTCTTCCTATCACTCCCATTACAGCCTTAGAATACAGGAACAGGCTCAGGGGAGTGTGTGGAGCAAGAGTCTTCAGTAGTCTTCAGTATTGAGAGGCAAATGAGCTGTAGGATTTGGTCTGAAGAAGAGCTAGGTTAGGAGCTATCCACAGGGCTGGAGCCATCAGGCTCTCTCTAGGGCAGGGGTTCTTCCCTTCCTGTGTCACAGACCTCTTTAGCAGTCTGGTAAAGCTGATGGACATCTTCTCCTAATAATATTTTTTAAATGCATAAAAAATATATAGGACTGCAAAAGAAATCATTTATATTGAAATACAGTTATCAAGGGGCATCTAGGTGGCCGAGTGGATAGAGTGCCAGGCCTGGAGTCAGGAAGACCTGAGTTTAAGTCCAACCTTAGACACTTACTAGCTGTTTGACCCTGGGCAAGTCACTTAACCCTGTTGGCCTCCGTTTCCTCATCCGTAAAAATAAGCTAGAGAAGGAAATGGTGAACCACTCCAGTATCTTTGCCAAGAAAGCCCCAGATGGGGTCATGAAAAGTCTGAAATGACTGAACAAGAACAATACAATTATTAAAAATATTTTTAAAAAAACAAATGCTCAGACCAGCTGATAAGCACTTATGCTCTAAGGTCATCATGTGTAAAAGGCCTTAAGAGTTCATCTCATTACCAGATCATGGAACTAGAGCTGGAAAGGACTTGAGAGGATATCTGGTCCAATTCTCTTCATTCTATAAAGAAGGAGAGGCTTAAGCGAGGTAAGGGGCAGTGATGGCCTTCAGGCCCTGGGCCTCAGCCTCTAGACTTGGAGTTCTTTCTCTGCTACTCCACAAGTTTCTCCAGGATCCCGTAGGACACCCCAGGCATTTTCCAACATCCTACAGAGAACACTGGGCTCCCTTCAAGTTCCCATAGGGGCCACTGAAATCTCCCAATGCCCCAATGCCCACCAGGGTCCCAAAGACAACGCTCATTAGTTTCTCACAAATCCCGGGGAGAAGACTAAGCTCTTATCTCCTGCTCTTAGAAAGTCTGTCCATCTCTTTCTGCCATCTTGTAGCGCTGCCACCATGGTGCACACGAACATCCTAGCAGATGCTCTCAAAAGCATCAACAATGCAGAAAAGCGAGGAAAATGCCAGGTTCTCATTAGGCCATGCTCTGAAGTAATTGTCCGGTTCTTAACTGTGATAATGCAGCATGGTTACATTGGCAAATTTGAGATCATTGATGATCACAGAGCAGGAAAAATTTCTGTGAACCTCACGGGCAGATTAAACAAGTGTGGTGTAATCAGCCCCAGCTTTGATGTACAATTGAAAGATCTGGAAGAGTGGCAGAATAATCTGCTACCATGCCATCAGTTTGGGTTCATTGTGCTTACAATCTGAGCTGGCATCATGGACCATGAAGATGCAAGACAAAAACACACAGGAGGAAAAATCCTGGGATTCTTTTTCTAAGGGTGTAAAACTTACATACAAATAAAAATGCTCCAATGGAAAAAAAAAAAAGCCTGTCCAGAGCCCTGTGTCCTAGGTTTTTGGAGTCCAGTGCCATCTGCAGGGCTGGCCATCCCAAACTCCCCCCTTTCTGTCCCTGGAAGTCCTAGACAACCTTATTCCTCTGGAGACAAGCTACCTTTGGTTATTGCCTCCAACGTTCTTCAGGAAGTGCCTACAATGGCAACAGTATTGGGCCTGAGGGGTTCCAAGAGGGGGACTAACATGACTTGAATGAGGTATATTGTGTCATTCCCTGTCTCTAAATCTTCTTGAGGGTGGGGCATGAAAGGAATACCTATGCTGTAAAGTTGCCAGATGGAATAGGGCACCACCTGGTGTCAAGCTGGGCATGAAACAACCAGTCCCTCAGGCAGACGAGCTAAGGGCTGTTCAACAGGGCCCCTCCCACCATTCCTCTCCCCAGGTGTATGACAGTGGTGGGGAGGACACAGGTATTTGAGCCCACTGATCCTTCTAAAGAGCCTTCCCAGTTTCCTGTCCTCAGGATGATGTAGGCTCCTTGAGGACAGGGGTTGTTTCATTTTTTATCTTTGCGTCTCTAGCACCTAGTGCCACATAGCGGCCAGAGGGCTAGCCTCCACGAAAGAAAGACTTGAGTTCAAGTTCTTCCTCTGACACACACTGACTGCAAGACCCTGGGCGAGTCCTTCTACCCTCTCAGTGCTCTAGACACTTCCTAAAACTACAAGTTACAGAAGAGGTGCCCACCTTTATTGGTAAAGGGAGTTTCCTCACCTTTGAGGTCCTTATTGTCAAATATCATGTAATTACAATAACCAGGATTGACCTCAGACGCTTCCTAGCTGTGTAACCCTGGGATAAGTCACTTAACCCTATTTGCCTCAGTTTCCTCATCTGTCCAATGAGCTGGAGAAGGAAATGGCAAACCACTTCAGTATCTCTGCCAAGAAAACTCCAAATGGGGTCACAAAGAGTTGGACACGACAGAAATGACTGAATGTACAATTAGGAGGTGTGTCAGAGGCAGGATTTAAACTCACTTCCTGTAACTTAAGAGGCAGTGTTTTGGTTTGGTTTGGTTTGTTTTTCCCCTCTGTGGCGTACTTCATCTTTGTCCTCGATCCTCAGGAAGTATTCAAGGACTTCCAAGGTTTATTATTCCTTGCATCAGTCACAAATGTTGGAGAAAACGGAAGGAAAAATAATGAGAGGAATAGGAAGGTACTAGAAAAGCCAGATACTTTGACTAGGCCATTCATTAATATTCCAGGCCCAGTACAGATAATCTTGCTCAGAGTTCATTATCCTGACACAGTTTCCTCCTCCTCACATCCAATACTCATTAACTGTGGTATGGAACCATTTAAAACCTGTTGATCTGGCAGTCCATCACTTATTGTTTACCAATCACCCTGTGTACCTGACACTATGATACTTCCACCCAGCTAGCTTTTTCTATTAATTAAAAATTCCTCTCCTCTTTGGTCACACGGAGTCAGTTAGTAAACACATCCCTTAATTGATAGATGAGGACACTGAGGGCCACAAATGTTAAGTGACTTTTCTAAGGTCACAGAGATAGTAAGGGGTCAAAGCCAAGATTCGAACCCTGCCACTGCCGCCACCACCACCAATGGCCTTCTGACACCCAACTCACACCAAATCCAGAGGCCCTTCCAATGCATAGTGTAAACTTCTTGCTTCCAAGTTTACTAGCAGCTTCAGTCAAGAAAGCAGCAAAAGTAGACCATATAAAATAACTAGGTAGTATTAAAAAAAAAAAAGATGAGAGTGTACCAGCCAAACAGACACAGGAACTATATGCATATAAACACAAAACACCTTTTATACAAAGTTAGATCTAAATTATTGAAGCAATATTTATTGTGCATGGATAAGTAAAGCTAATATAACTTTTAAAATGACAATTTAACCTAATTTATTTATGTGATAGCATCCCGATTAAATTACTAAAAAATTATCTTACTGAATTAGGAAAAAAAAATAACAGGGTTCATTTGGGAGAGCAGAGGGTCAGGAACTTCAAGGAAACCAGAGGAAAGAAAGGAACTAGATTTAGTAGTATCAGACCTTAAACCATATTATAAGGTAAGAACAGTTGTTCTTACAATGGATAATTTTAATTATTTTAAATTAAAATTATCCTGAATAAATAAAACATATATAGCCAAGAATAGAAGGAATACAGAAAAATTGGGGAAAAAAATTCTCACATACAATCTTCCAAATAGAATGTGAATGAGTTGGAATATTGTTGTGGTGTAGGAAATGACGAGCTGGTGGATTTAGAAAAAAAAATAGGAGACTTGGACTTATGAAAAAAGATGTCATCCACCTTTAGAGAAACAGATGACAAGTAGAAGAAAGCAACAAAAGCCAGGAATGAATTGCTTTTGAAGCATCCTCTGATACCTGGTGGTGATTCATTCCTAAAGAAGGGGTCTTTCATACCAAGGATCTTTCCTAAAATCATAGCATCTCAGATGCAAAAGGAACCTTAGCGACTGCCCTTGCCAATATCAGTCTTAGCATCAATCTCCACACCCAGCCTCTCTCTGAAGAAATTACACCGCAATCCCTACCATCTCCACTCCTCCCCTCTACCTGAGATGGATGAAAATTTATTTACACAGTTTATTTTCCAATTAATTTGTATAGTTTATTTAGTTTATTATTTGAATTGGGGGAGGGAAATGGAGCCTTCAAAATTGCCTTCTTCATCTCCTGCATTTTACCTATTCCATTACCAAATAGCTTTAATTGTTAGGAATGATTCCTTATATTCATCTGAAACCTATTTCCCTATATAACTTCCACATATTGGCCATGGTTTGCTCCTCTGGGGCCAAGCAGGATTAGACTAATATTTCTTCCAGAGGGCAGCCTTTCAAATTTTTTTAAACTATCAATCTCCCTCCAACTCAAGTCTTTTCTTATGTAGGCTAAATATCCCCAGTTTCTTTATGTGATTCTAACATGATATAGTAGACTTAGAACAGACTTGATAGGATTGCAGTACTACACATTTCCCAGATCGAGACAGCACTGAAAAAGAAAGGCTCCCTCTGTCCCATTGAGAGATATCCTTCCCCCAAAGCTTCCTGCCGTGGCCCTTTTGCTGCTGGGGATCCCTGTTGTCTTTGAGGAGGACTTCCCAATGTTTATGCCACCTATAGGCTGGGGTCTTTATATTTGAGGCTGACATGATTTTTCCACAAGTTCATCTTCTCCTTGTCAGGGTTTTCTTCTGTGCCATGGGAAATGTCAGAATGGGAGAAGAATTGAACAGCTAGGATTAGATGTAGTAATACTTGGCATCTTGGCACACACTTACCCACCCCATCCTGTGGCAAGGTCAAAGTTGGATTCCATCACGATCCCCTATTAGCATGCATAATTCATACAGATGATACAATTGAGAGGCAATGTGTCAGGGGCATACCACACGTCCTCTCACTCCACTTACCTGCTTGTTAGTGTGACAGGTTAGGGTGGAGGATGCCTGGAATCCTTTGGAAAGTCTGCTACTGCCAGCTTGCGAGGCGCTGGTGGGAACAAGTAAGGTCCTTCTGGGTGTCCTAATATCTGCCTTTTGGGCTCTTTTGTCCCTGGGCTGGGCTTTAGGAAGCACGCTCAGTGGCTTATCATGTAGGTAGAAACCTTTCAAAGAAGGTAAAATGGGAAAATCTTCCTGACATTTCCCCTACCATTCCATTTGACCCCCTCTGGGGACTTACACCTTGACTTTCCATGGAGATCACCGACAATAGGCCCAAGATGTTTATTCACCCAAGACGTGATCTTCTTTCCCACACACATCTTGCTGTTAAAATGATGGATTGAGGGTGGGGGGATTTACGTGGCGATGCCATTCCAACCATGGCAAACCCTGACCAGAATGGAAGAAAGGCCAGGATGTCATTCCATATCCCTTTCTTCCCCTTCCTCTCTCTCCCTGGGCTTCAATACTTATCAGCAATCAGGAATATCTGAAGACTTGGTAAGAGCTATTGAAGCAAGAGAGAGAAAAGTATCTAACACTTCCATTAACTTTCAGAAATTTAGTCAAGATTTAGTCAGGAAGAGTTTACTTAGAGTGAACAGTATTGGGGAGGGGCAGCTGGGTGGTTCAGCGGATAAAGTAACTGGCCCTGGAGTCAGAAGGACCAAAGGTTCAAATTCAGCCTTAGATACTTACTACCTGTGTGACCCTGGGCAAGTCACTTAACCCCAATTGCCTCAAGAAAGAGAGAAAGAGGTTTAGATTCTTAGAATCTAGCCACTGCTCACTCATGTTTAGACTCCTTAAGAGTCTGCCCAATATGACTATGTTCTAGATGTTCTAACAAACCTTGTCTTTGGCTGAAAAAAAAAGAAAGAGAAAGAAATAAAGAAAGAGAGAGAGAAAGAAAGATGTTGGGGCCTTGGAGTTCCTTTTGATTACACAATCTCACTGGGCCTCCATTCCCTCAAATGTAAAATGAGAGAGTTGGACTAGATGAGCTGCAAGGTCCACTGCAGCTCTAAATGAGTTCTTCAAATGATTTTCCCAAGTTTTTGAGGAAGTCAGATTTTCTACTACTGCTTCCAACTATTAGAAATTATCCTGAGAGAGAGGAAGAAAATGCATTTCTTCCTCAGCATTGGTGGACAGGGGAAATGAAATACGGAGGTAATAAAATACTTGAATAAATAGAAAATGTCCTGATCCTTAGATTAGACAGTGGGCATCTATTTAATAGAAGGTAGAAGCTCTTCAGTTACCATATGCAGCATAGCCACTCAAAAGAGGGAGAAGTAGAAATGTGTATCTCAGGGGTGGTAGTTTACAGAGGATTACTCTGAAACTATTCTTCTTGAGAATCCCCTGTTCTAGGTACTGGAGATGGAAAGTTTTAATAATCAATCAGTATTCATTAAGTGCCTACTATTCCAAGCTCTATGCTATAAGACACATTACCTGTCTTTGTATGCGGCTCCTAAGTATACAAGATCATAAATGTAGATTTGGAAGGGAACTTGGAGACTATCTAGTTCAACTTCTTCATTTTACAGATAAGGAAACTGAGGTAGAGAGGTTAAGTGACTTGTCCCTCGTCATATAGCTGGTAAGAGGAATTTGAACCCAGGCCTTGTCTAGTGCCCTGTCTATGAGACCACAGCTGCCTCTCTGATCAGGTCACCACCTTGCTCACAAATCTTCTGTAGCTCCCTTTCGGCTTGAGGATAAATTACAAACTCTTTAGGCTGGCATTTAAGGTGCTTCACAGTTTGGCTACAACCTATCTTCCCAACCTGATTTCATACTTCTCTTCACACACTCTACACTCTTGCCAATCTGGACTATTAGATGTACTACGAACCCTACATTCCCTATCACCTCTGTGCATTTGCATAAGGTGTCTGCCATGCCTGGAATCCATGCACCCCTCATCTACACCTCCCAAAAGCCTTAAAATCCTTCAAGGCATGGGTCCTGCCACTTCTATAAAGACTTCTCTCTTCTTATCTTCCCAGGTTTAGTATTTTTCAATTCAGTTTAATTCAATTCAACAAATATTTACTAAGCTTACTGATTCTACCTTCACAATACAACTCACATTTGTCCCCTTTTCTCTACTCTTCTAATCACCACCTTGGTTCATGCTCTATTGCTGGGCCTATTGTAAAAGTCTCCTAATTGACCTCCCCATATCCTATCTCTTCTTTCTCCAATCCATTGTCCACACAGTGGCCAAATTGATGTTCCTACTTTCTTAGTCCTAGAAAGCCCTTCACAATTTGACTCCAGCCTATGTCTCCTATCTTATTACGCATTATTCCTTCATGAATTCTATCTTCTAACCAAACTGACTTACTTGTTCCTCCCCACACATGTCCCTCTATCTCCCATCTCTTTGCTATTCACCATGTTTGGAATGTACCTCCTCTACCTTTGCCCCGATGAAATTCTTAACTTCCTTCAAGGCTCAGCATAAGTTCCCCTACCTGCAGGAAGCAAGCCTGTCTTGAACCTCTCCAGTTGTCACTATCCCCATGAAACAATTACTGTTTATATTTAATACTCCGTTATGCTACTCTGTTTATATTTCATATTTAATTTTCTGCATATGTATGGTTTCCTTTCAATAGAATGTAAGCTTCTTGACAGCAGAGACTTAATCTTCTTGTTTTCATATTCCTTATACTTGGCACATTACTTGTCAGATATGCCATTCCTTCCATGAATATTTACTGAATGATGTAATTATAATAATAAGCTATTGTTCAGTTGTTTCAGTCATGTCTGATTGTTCATGACCCCATTTGGGGTTTTCTTAACAGAAGAATTGGAATGGTTTGCCATTGCCTTCTCCAGCTCATTTGACAGATGATGAAACTGAAGCAAACAGGGTGAAGTGATTTGCCCAGGGTTACACAGCTAGTAAGGGACTGAGGTCAGATTTGAACTCATGAAGATGAGTCTTCCTGATTCCAAGACTGGCACTCTGTCCACTATGCCACCTAGCTGCCCCATGAAATATCTAAAAGCCATCAAGTAGGAGATGCAGGCATGGAAATCAGCAGACGAGAGCGAGATTTGTAGATCTGGGAATCATTTGCATAGACAGTAGTTGAATCTATGAATGCTGATGAGTCAATGAGGGAGTTTATAGAAAGAAGAGATCTGAGGACACAGCCCTGGTGCAGGATTGGTTCAATATTAGGAAAACAATGAACACGATTGACCATGTTGATAACAAAACCAAAAACCAACAGAAACCATATGATTATCTCAATAGATACAGAAAATATATATATATTTATATATAGAAAATATATATATTTATATATATATATATATATATATAAATATATATAACCCCATGCATAGAGAGTAGACCACTAATGACGATCTACCTAAGGAGATTGAAGAGAGGCCACAGAAGAATGAAGAAAGACAAGAGAGTGAGGTGTCACAAAAACTCAGGAAAGAGATGTCTAGAAGGAGTGTGTAGTGAGTCCACAGTGTCAAATGCTACAGCAAGGTCAAAAAGAAATGAAAAATAGGTAAATGCCATCAGATCCAGCAATTGAGAAATCTTTGGTAACCTTGGACAGGGCAGTTTCAATTGATCATTGAGGTTTCAATTCATGTGGCAGAATTTCCAGGAGAGATGAGAGCTTTTTCTAGGAATCTAGTGAAGAGATAATCTTTTCCTTGACAATCTCATCCATTCCTATGGCTTCAACTATAATCTCATGCAGAAGAAACCCATGCCAAATCGCTAGCTCCATTGGCAGCTGGAACCATGGAGCAGGTGGGTAGGCTGGTTACAAGGTTCCTGCAGTACTTCAGGAAAGAAATGATATAAGGAAAGGGATCAGTGCAAAGGACACTACCAGGGGAGAACCTCCAGGACTTTGCAAAGTATGGGATATTATTTGTAAAGTGCTTCTCACAGTGCCTGGCACAATAGGCGATATATAGATGTTTATTCTCTTCCCTGCTACTGGGCATGAATATTTCAGACATAGGTGAATGGAAGCAAAGCAATTTATGAACAGTTATAAAGAAGTCAAAAGGAGAAACTGGTTTGAAGGAGAAAGAAAGTGAGTTGGTTAAGATTTAGAAACTCTGAAGCAGCGAGGTAGTGCAATGTATAGAACACTGGACCTAGACTTAGGAAGAACCAAGTTCAAATCTAGCCTGTTTTGTGACCCTGGACAAGTTACTTAACCTTTGTTTACTCAACCAAAAAATGAGGATACTAATAGCTCCTACATCAGAAGGTTGTTGTGAGAATCAAATAAGTTATTTGTAAAAAAAAAAATGACTAGCACAGTGCCTGGCATATAGTAGGTGCTATATAAGTGCTTATTTGCTTTCTTCTGGAGTCTAAACTGAAAGTCAAGATGTCAGAAAGGGAGTTTTAGATATCATATGGAAGCATGGAAAATATGATGGCTGACAACTTAGACATGGCTATCGTCTGTGTGGAGTTGATATTTGAAGCCATAGAAATGAATGAGACTGCCAAGGAAAGGAGAAAAAGTAGCCAAGGACAGAATATTTGAGAATGCCAATGTTAAGAGATTAGAAGAGGAAGAAGAAATAGCAAGGCAAGAAGCTATAACCAGGGTTACGGCAGAACCAGAATAGCGTAGCCTGAAGAGTATATTTTTCAAAAAGTGGCAAAGTGTCAAAACTTGGAGGATCGAAGACTAGGAAAAAGCCACTAGTGAATCACTCTGTTACAGCAATTTAGTAGCTTTAAAAAAGATGTTCATAAAGAGGCATACAATTCAGTAACATTGAAAGCAATGGTTCTTGATTAAGATACATTCTAACGGACAAAAGGGAAGGACCAAAGACCTAATCTGAGACATCCATGACTGAGAGCACCAAGGATGGAAATCAAGGTTACAGCCAGGGAGGTTGTTGGAACCTTGAGTATGAAAGGCTTTGGGCCATGCCAGGAGAAGTCAGTGATGGACCTATGAGAAGCTTCAGTTTTAGCATGCTGTACTAGTCAATGTGTAGGATACCTGGGTCCACCATTACCTACTCACCAGGCAAGGACCCTAGTTTTATTGGGAGAAAAAAAGAAAGAAGGAAGGAAGGAGGGAGGGAGGGAAAGAGAGAGGGAAGGAAGAGGAGAGGAAATAAAGTAGAGAGGGAAAGAGGGAAAGAGCAAGGGGAAAGGAATAAAAAAGGAAAGGGAAGGGAGGGAGGAAGGCAGGAAGGGTGGAAAGAGTGGAGGAGGGGAGGAAAAGAGGGAGGAAAGAAGGAAGGGAAGAAGGAAGAGAGAAAGGAAGGGAGAGAGGGAAAGAGGGAGGGAGGAAAGAAATGAGAAGATCAAAATTAATATTACCTTGAGTTTCTACTGTATTGATTTCTATTGTATTGACTCTATAATGTAATTTATTTTACGCCATGTTGATTTTTATGACCGAGTCTGCATCTGCCAGCTTCCTATGTCCTTGAGTTAAGCTTAGGAATTTAGCTTTCCCTTTGAGTTAATTTAAATTAAGTTACAATTAATGAGAAAAAACTGTTATCTATTATACCTTTAGCTCTTGGAAAAATGTCAAGACATCCAGGGTTATCTTTAAGTCTTGAAGCTAGCTCTAAGAGATACATTGTCCTCGAACTGTCATTGCACCATTAAGGAAGGCTGCTACCGTCCTAACAAATTTCTAGGCACCAGAGAGTCTGCTAACTCCAATCCACTAATAAGGTCTACAATATACAACTGGATTCTATAAATCAATCAGCATTCCTTAATGACAAAGGAAAGTGATTACTAGCCCCATGTGGATTGGACGAGTTGTCAATGAGCTCCTTAAGAAACATTCTCCAGGATCAAATGGATTCACAAATGAATTCTATCAAACATTTAAAGAACAATTAATCCTAATACTATATAAACTATTTGGAAAAATTGGCAAAAAAAGGAGTCCTTCCAAATTCCTCTTATTTCACAAATATGGTGCTAATACCTCAACCAGGAAGAGCCAAAAAAGAGAAAAAAATGATGGACCAATTTCCTCAGAAATACTGATGCAAAAATTTTAAATAAAACACTAGCAAGGAGATTGCAGCAATATATCGCAATAATCATATGCTATGACCAACTGGGATTTATACCAGGAGTGCAGGATTGGTTCAATATTAGGAAAACAATGAACACGATTGACCATGTTGATAACAAAACCAACAGAAACCATATGATTATCTCAATAGATACAGAAAATACTTTTGACAAAATACAATACTCAATCCTATTAAAGAACACTAGAAAACAAAGAGATCAATGGATCTTTCCTTAAAATGATAAGTAGTATCTATTAAAATCACCAGCAATCATTATCTATAATGGGGATAAGCAAGAAGCCTTCCCAATAAGATCAAGGGTAAAGGAAAGAACCCCATTATCACCACTATTATTCAGTCTTATACTAGAAATGTTAGCTATAGCAAAAAGGGAAGAAAAAGTAATTGAAGGAATTAGAATAGACAATGAGGAAACAAAACTCACTCTTTGCAGATGATATGATAGTCATTCCTTTCCCCAATCCATTATGAACAACTAGATGGTACAGTAGATAGAGAGCTAGACCTTAAATCAGGAAGATCTGATTTCAAATTCAACCTCAGAGTTACTTCTTATTACCAAGTCACTTAACCTCTGCCTGCCTCAGTTTCTCCATGTGCAAAAGGGGACAACAAAAGCACCTACCTCACAGGGTTGTTGTGAAGTTTGACTTGTCATGCACTTTGCAAACCTTAAAATACCATATAAATATATTATTATTGTTATCTATCCCTCATACAGATTCCAAATTGATATTCCTAAAGCACAGGTCTGACCATGTCACTCTCCCACTCAAAATATTCAGTGGCTCAATTTTGTCTCTAGGATAAAACACAAAATCCTCAGCCTGGCATTTAAAGCCCTCTACAGTGTGGCTCTCACTTATATTTCCAGTCTTTTTTTTTTTTTACTCCCTTTCACACATTCTTCATTGTGGTTGAACTTACTAAGTGCTCTTTATATATGGAAAACCCATCTCCTTACTCTTTGTGTTTACACAGGTGGTCCTACACATCTGAAAAGCTCTCATCACAGAATCCCTTATTTCCTTCCAAACACTGATTAGGTGCCACCCCCTACATTTGGCCTGTCCTGATTCCTTACCAAATTGTCATTGCTGAATTCCATTTGAAATTACTTTGTATATAGTACATAAATTGTATCTGCCTAACAGGAGAAGGGTGGGTGGTGCCATAGTGTGCAGAAGGCTGGTGCTAGAGTCAGGAAGGAGTTTAAATCCAACCTCAGGCTTTCACTAGCTGCAGGACCTTGGGCAACTCACTTCACCTCTGTTTGCCTCAGTTTCTTCAGCTGTAAAATGAGGATCATAATAGCACCCACCTGTCAGGGTTGCTGTGAGGATTAAATGAGATAATGTCTGTAAAGCACTTAGCACAGTGCCTGGCACATAGACAATTAATGTTTAGTCCCCTGGACCTCTGTGTACATATCATTAGTTCCAGTAGAATGTAAGCCCCTTGAGGCCTGAGACTGTTTCATTTTGCCTTTTTATTCCCAGGTGACTGGCCATTGTTTATTGAGTGGAATGGAATGGGACTGAATAGGTTTGAATTGAATTGATGTCACAAGCAGGGAAAACAGGTGAATTGCCAGGTGATGCCTAAATTGTACAAATGGAAATTTCCAGCACATGCTACAGAAGTATCCAACAGGAGACGTGGAAATTTTCAGAATTGGGTAGGTGGAAGAGGGGGAGGCAATAAGGAAGGAGGTGGGTCCTTTGCAGAAGCTGCTTGTCACAAGGCTTCAGAGCCAAAAGAAAAAACAGATAGTTTTTTTTGTTGGGTTTTTTTTGGGGGGGCGGGGGTCCTTGGACAATCAAAGTTGGATTTGGCAATCAGGAGGCTGTTAGTGAAGTTAAGGACCGTGGGTGTGTGTGTGTGTGTGTGTGTGTGTGTGTGTGTGTGTGTCTGTGTGTGTGTGTGTGTCTGTGTGTCTGTGTGTCTGTGTACTCGTGCTACTACTAGGTTCTGGAAGTTTGGGTTGTGGGTTCTCAAGGGAAGAGAATTCTAATCTTTCCTCAGGACTCATAATGGGAGGCTTCCTGGACTCCTATTCCTTCCTGTTCTGACTGCAGAGGCAGAGAAAAACAAAGGGCTTGGGCTCTACAATTAAAGACTAGCCTGCTCTAGTTCTCATTTCTGTGTTAATACAAAAGCCACGCCAGTTTTCTTGGGTGGGAACAGCCAGTCCCAGGTGGTGACCAACAACACACCAATCCCCCCCCCAGCTCAGTCCAATGAGCTATAGCTCAGCTGTTTCAGAGGCCTCACTGGGAGGGGTGGCCTCAATTAAAGACCGAAACTCTACTCTTGTGGGTGTTAATTAGGCCCAGGCACTTGAAAGGCAATTACATCGTCTGCCACATTAAAAGAAAGAGGAGAGTGAGGGGTGGGGGTTGGGTGGAGAGAGACCAACACAGAGACAGCAAAAGAGACAGAGACAAAGGGAAAGGGAAAGGGGGGGGAGAGGAGAACTTTGTTAGCCACTAAAAATATATGGTTTGAAGCAACTTTGGGATTCCATTATGCACCTACAAAGCTAGCAAATAAAATAAAAGTGATTTTAAAAAATGGCAGTCAAGCCATAGTGAGTTTAGACATTGCTGGTGGCTGCATAAATTGGTTCAGTTTTCCTGACAAGTAGAGACACCAGAGCTACAAAATGGTCCATGCCTTTGACTAAGTGGTTCCCCTTTGGGGAAGATCACCAAAGATATCATCTCAAAGAAGAGAAGTGCTATTTTTACAAAGATATCCATAGAAGCATGATTTGTGATTTTGAAAAATTGGGACACCCTCCAGTTGTGGGGCTACCTAAGCTAACTCTGTGATAGTCGAATAATGGCAGAAGTAGAGCATTGAACCTGGAGTGGAGAGACAGGTTCAAATCTTGCCCAGACGTTTACTGGATACATGATCATGGACACATCCCTTAGCCTCCCTAAGACCCAGTTTCCTTATCTATAAAGTGGGGGTAAAGCCATCCCCTCAAGGTGGTAGTAAGGAAAACACTGTAGAAAGTACATAGTCATCATTAGAACTATTTCTGTCAGTCCCTGTTAATGTATGAGTGAAGTAAGCAATAGCTAAGAATGAAAAGCGGAACATGGGACAGCATTGCAAACCAGTCACAAGTAAAGAGGTAAGTATTTTTGAAATAATTTGTTACATTTTATTTCTTCCCTTTGTTTTTAATCATTTCTTGGTGCCCCTCCCCCACCTCCTGCCCCCAAGTCTTCCATATAATCAAGAAAGACTGCAAAGCAAAACCAATCAGCACAGTGACCAGAACTGACGGTATATGTGCACCTTATTTCATCTGTAGTCTTCTAGTTTCCGTCTGAAACGAAAGGAGAATGTGGAGAATATTTTATCATCTGTTCTCCAAGCCTAAGACTGGTAATAGCATTTAATCTGAATTTAGCTTCCATTTTGTGTTTTCAATAACATATATATACATATATATTATATATGTATATATATGTATGTGTGTATGTGTGCATAAATATATATATATATATATCTCTTTAGGTTCTGCTTTCTTCATTCTGTATCAGTTTGTACAGGTTCACGAATTGCTCCTACTTACCATCTCTTACCACGCAGTAATATTCCATTACAATCTTATATGACAACTGGATCAGCAATTCTCCATGGATGTTGTTGAGTCATTTATCAGTTGTGTTTGACTCTTCATGACCCCATTTGGGGTTGGCAAAGATACTAGAGTGGTTTGCCATTTCCTTTTCCAGATCATTTTGCAGATGAGGAAACTGAGGCAAACAAGATGAAGTAACTTGTCCAAGGTCACACAACTGGTAAGTGTCTGAGGCTGGCTTAGAACTCAGGTCTTCTTGACTCCAGGCCCTGTGTTCTATCCACTGAACCATCTAGCTGCCTCTTATTAAATGCCTACAGTATATCAAAACTTGTGATAGGCTCTGGTGATACAAATGCAAAGAAAGAGGTAATCCCTACTTTCAAGGAGTTACATGGGGAGATGACATGTACACATATGAATAAAAAAACAAAATAAAAGGTAATTAAATACAAGGCAGGAAGAGGGGTACTATCAGGTGGAGGGATCAGGAGGTCTGTGCAGAAGGTGATGCTTGAGCTATATCTTGAAGGAAGAGAGGCACTGTATGAGGTGGTGGCAAGAAGGAATAACCAGTACTAAGGCATGGTGATGGGAGACATGGAGCACCACGTGGGAACAACAGAGACAAAGGCACTTTGGCTAGAGCATCGAGTCCACATAGAGTTTGAGTCTCCATTTGGATGAAGATTGACTTCAGGCCGGGGGAGAAAGCTGTTGTAGAGTTGGAATGAATGATAGTAACTTGTCCACAACAGCAGGTCAGGAAGGACTTAATTCGCAAGCAGAGAGAAAAGTCATCCAGTTTCTTTACAGTTGGGTGCAGAAAAGATGGATGCCTCACCTATAGCCCTGGGGCACTGGGTGAGCACACAGACAGGCTCATCCAGACTCAGGACCTCAGAAGTTTAGATGTGCTTCTGTAATGAGAGGGAGGTCCTCATTGACTTCGCCCCCATCCTGGCCAGCAACAATCTGAACCCTCTTTATCTAACCAGCCCCAGACCATTCTTCATCCTATCCAGCCATCTACCAGGACACCAGAGAACCTGCATGGGTATCTTGGCATTTGTCCTATGATGGCCTGTTTTTGCCCACTAGAAGCAACGACCCTCTAGACCAGAGGTTCTTAACCTGGGGTCTACAGACTGCCACTCTCCCCTTCCCTTAGGGAGGCCCATCCAAGTTACATCTTTATTTTCACTAACTTTCAACTAAATTTTAGCTTTCCCTTCAGTTATGGGTGTAGGCAGCATCTCTCTGTAGTATTGGTCTTCATCAGACAGCCAAGTGGGTCCATGACACAAAAGGGTTGAGAACCTCTGGGAACCCAGGTCCTAAATCTCCAGATACCCTGACCTCCAAGCTCAGGTAACTTGATCCATTCAGTTTGGGGACTTGCACTGTGATAGACCTGTCTTGGTTAGAGGGTAATCATTCAGTCATTATCTCAGGCCCAGGCCCAGATTCAAGATCCCAGACTGGCCATCCAGCCGAACAACTACCATTGCTCCTAGATAGGACATGACAATCTACTACCCTATGGCTATACTCACAATTCATAGAACTTCCTAGACCTCTACTTCCTGATATGTGTTGTCTCCTCTTAGTCACCCAAGGATCTTCAGTTTTTATTATCATTATAACTTGTCATTGACTTCTCTGTCTGTCTGTCTATTGATTTATCTACTCAACCATTCATTCCTTTTAGATCTGGCCTACTTTCATGAGAGCTCATATTAATTTCCATTACCCTCCCATCCTGAAACCTGGTTTTCTGAGGGAGAAGACTACCTCTTTCAACATAACCCATCCTCCTTTGGGAGGGATGCCTTGCTCTAAATTCATCATTTCTAATCTGCAGAGTCAAGATATTCTTACAGTAGTTCTGATAGGAAGCCCCATACTACCGGTTCCTTGAGGGCAGGGATGGTGTCACTTTTATATTTATATCCCCAGTGCCTAGCATAGGGCCTGGTGTTTAATTAATGCTTGTTGATTGATTGAATGCTGGAGTCAGTGAGGATTGATGGACCTCTCACATTCTCCTATTACCTCCTCAGTTTCACCCACAGTGGACTTTCTGTGTGAGGATACAGCCCTCACTGGGATGGGATCCTCCTCATTGTGGTGCCATGGCTGGTAGATCATGATAACAAGTTTGTAATCCATTCCTAACTTTCTACCAGCTTTAGGTTTAATGCCTTGATTAGGTCAAAGCATGACTTGCTAGGTTCAAATCTCCCCTCCCTCCCCCCCCACTGTGGTACACTACAAAGAATACTAGCTAGAGAGCCAAAGGACAAGAGGTTGATATCTCTCCTCTGATACTCACAGTGTGACATTGGCCAACTCTACCTCTCTGGGCCTCAGTTTTCTCATCTGTAAAAGGAAGGGGTTGGACCAATTGGTTTCTGAGGTCGATTTCTTTCTTAAGATCTCTGATCCTATAAATAATTATAACTGCATTTTTGTAGTGCTTTAAAGCAAAGCTGTGAGGAGGTGGTACAAATATTACCTCCATTTTGTAGGTGAAGTGAAGTTTTTATAGCTGTACAGTGTCAGTACTGAGAGACTGATAGTGGTTTTCTCCCTCTCATTCCAGTATTCTCTGTGTTTTAAGTATAAAAACCCTGATGCCACTCTCCAGATGGCTTTTACCCAGCATCCGCTGCTTATCCATGCCTGAGTCATATTGAGTTTTAATCAAGGGTACTTATTTCGAAGGGTTTTGTAGGTTCCCAAATTGTGCACGGGCTCCAAGAGAGCTTGAGTTCTAACTCAGGTGCCTCCCTAACTACAGGAATCTCAAGGCTACTGTATTCACTCAGTGTACCTACTTTTCTCTGGAGCCTAATGTTAGGCAGAGAGATTACCAAATTTGGGGTCAGAGGTCTGTTTCTTATCCCTACCCTGCCCTTTGCTACTTATCTATCCTTGGGCAAGTCTCATAATTTCTCTCATCCTCAGGTCCCTTCTAACTTTAAATCTATGATCCTCTGGCTGGCGCTTGGGCCATATAGAATTATCTAAATCTGGTCTTCCGCTCCCTCCTTTGTGATCCCAGTTACCTCAATGTCTACTCTGCTTGCCAGTTCTCCTTTCTAACATTCCCCTAAAACCTGTGGGTAGACCTTAGTTCTACCCAGATTCCTACACCATTGGTTCTGTCCAGGAGTCCACAAATTACGGCCCTGATGGGAAAATCCATCAATTGACTATTTTTGTAAGGCCAGAGTTAAGAATGACATTTGTATTTTTAAATACAATAAAATTACTTTAAAATGTAAAACTTATTCTTAGTTGTGGTCCTACAAAAACAAGCAACCAGCTTCTATTGGTCATTTCAAAAATTCCTGCCACTTACTTGGCCAATGGGGGTTGACATTTGATAGACACTTGGCTGGTTCTGATGCTCTTCCCCCACATTTTTAAATTGCTGATTGCATTAATAACCAAATCATGGCCCTTCCTATCGAAAGGCAGTAGGCAGCAGAAGGGAAATCTGTGGGCACCATACAAGTTATTACAGATAATTCTCTATCATCAAAAACTTAACTCCACCCAACACTAATTTCACCACACAAAATCTATGAGGACACTTCATTCCTTCACGTATCACATCCCTCAAAAGTCTCCGCAATAGAAGTTGGGCCTTCTTCTACTCTTCCTAGTTGAGAGGACTTGGAGGAAGGGGTCAGCAATATTATTTGTTCCTCACTGTGTTGCCAGCCTTCCTCAACGGCCTCTCCTTTGAAGGTGATAGGAGTCAATTATACCACCCTCTCTTCATTATACTTCACATCTTCTGCATACCTCCAGGGCATTCTCTTCTCTTTCTCAATGACTTGAGCACTTGGCTCAATCTCCCATTTCTCTCCCATCCCCTGCCATCATTCTCGCTGACTTCAGCATACATGCATTTAGAGCTAAAGAGAGCTTTCAAGATCAACTAATCTAATAATTCTCCCCACCCTTCACTGGTACCTCATTTTCTACAGGAGCAAATTAAAAAGAAACCAAAGAGACTGGGTAACTTGACGTTTGATGACCTTTCTAATACCATGAATTTAGCCCCTCCCTGACTCACCTTCCCTCCCCCACAGCCAGCCATTACCCAGGACCCATTGATTATCTACCCCCCCCCCCAATTTCTCTCCTTTCTATCACTTCATTGCTAATATTTTAGAACATTCTGTCCCTGGACTGTTGCAATACCCTTCTACCTAGTCTCCCCACCCCCATTTTGTTTCTGCCTCCAACCTATCCTACATACGTTAACGAATCTTCCTAATGCACAGATTTAATTACATTACCACATTGTGCCAAAAATGCCAATGACTCCTCCTTACTTAATAAAGTATATTTCTTAGCCTTGAATTCAATGCTTTACACATCCTGATGCTGTGCTCCTTTTCTAACCCTATTTCTCATTATTTTCCTTCTCATTCATATACTCTGCAGCCTTAGTACACTTTTCTTGATTTCCCAACTACACTGGACTTACCCAACTCTACACTTTTGCTAATGTTTTTTCTCTAAATCTGAAATCCACATGCCCCATCTTACTATAACAGAACATAGAATATGGCTGACCCATGGAAGAAAGAAAGGCAACAGGTATAACCCCTGGTCTGGAAAGTGTGCCGGTGTTTCCGTTTTGTTAGGTGCTATAATTGCCCAGGGTACTCAAATAGTGAAGAGCAATCAGATGTTGCTGGTATTTACCTTAAACCAGCTCTCATAATTTTTGCCAATGTAGAATGAATGCCAATGAGAGGAGAGAGAAAGAAACAAAGTAGCACTTTCACTGCAGTCAACAGAGTGTTAATACCCAACAGTGGTATTAGGTCTAAAGATATCATCCCCCAGTGGTGTCTATCTTTTATTTCATTGATGTACCTTACAATTGGGGCAAGGGAATGAGCAAGGGTGTGTCTAACATTCTGGTGATGTCAGTACCTGGCCCTGTAGTAGAAAAATGCCTACTATAGAAAAAGTCAGGGGCCCTAGGTTCAAATCCCATCTGTGATGCTTACTAAATTTGCAACCTTGGGCAAATCACCTTCCTGGGCCTCAGTTTCCTCACCTATAAAAGTGATGAGGATGGAATAAGTGCCTCTGAGGTCTCTTCCAGTTCTAAATCTAACATCTTGTGATTTTTGCCTCAGACACTGCCACAAACCCAATGTGACCTTCTGAAACTATTATCTTCCATCAAACAATGGTTATTGACCTTGTCATGCCCATCTCTACAGATTTCTTTTGGTTCTTCTTTGATATGTCTCACTACTTCTCAGTCTCCTTTTCTGTATCTTCAATCTGGTCACATCTACTAACTAACTAAATTCCAAGTGGCTGTCCTTAGTTCTCTTTTCTTTTACCTGATGATACAGCTTTCCTGGGCACTATTCCCAATACTAGCTACACTTTCCCTCATTTCCATTGGTTTGCTGGTCAAGACAGAGGACTTGGAATGCTTCTTGCTCTCCAACTTCATCCACCTACCTCAGTCAGTCCTCCATCACCTCTCTTCCTTTGAGGTCTATATAATCCATACCTTCCACCCAATCAAAATTCTGGCAACTGGTGTCAACAAACCTTCAGGACACTCCTCTTCTGTCCTCAATGAGTTTAATACTTGGCTCACAATCTTGCTCCCCTGCCCAACTCCTGCTCTTATATTAGAGGACTTTAACATGTATATTAACACTCCCTCGAACACCCTAACCATTCAATTCTTCAACCTACTCATTTCCCATGACCTACTCCTCCACTCCACCTTGGTCATACACAAAGATGGTCATACCCTTGATCTTGCCATCAACCAGAAAATGTACCACTTCCATATTCAAGAACTCAGAAATCTCCTTATCTGACCATAATTTATTGGTTTTCCACCTCTCTCTCTCTTCCTTCCTATGCCAACCCCTATTTTCATACAATCCATGACCTACCATTTCTCAGTCCCTCAGTTCTTGCCCAGGCCATCACTGTTGCATTAGCCACCTCTACCCTATCTTGACCCCCTATCTTCCCCTATCTTGCCCTATCTTCCCCTATCTTGACCCACTTGTGAACTAACTCAACTCTATACTGTTCTCTTTTCTTGAGTTCAATGCCCCCTTATCATATAACTGATTGTGCCCTGCCAAAGATCAGTCTTGTATTACTCCCACCACTTTCTACTTTCACATTTATACATGACATGTGCTGCTGAACGAAGGCAGAGAAAACCATTCAAAAATTGCTCAATCATTCTGACTTGGTCTACTACAAATTCATGTTACATAACCTCTACTAGACCCTTACTCCTTCTAGACAATCCTTCTATATCTCTCATCAACTCACTATCCCATTCTCCAGAGGCTCTTCTTAACCTTTCATTTTTCATCAAACTTCCCATGATCTCTTTCCCCCTACTTTCTCAGTTCACAGGCTTAAATCATATTTTACAATTTTTTTTAAAATTGAAGTTATTCACCTAGGGCTCCCTCTCCTCACCTCTTCCTTATCTCACATTACTCAGATGCCCTCTGCCATCATTTCACCTTTCACACCTGTCTCATATGACAAAGTGGCCCTACTCCTTATAATGGCAAACCCTTTATCTGTTCAATTGATTCCATTCCTTCCCATATCTTCCAACAGATTATCTGTTGAAAGACTGAACTGTCTGTCATCCCTCCTTTATCACTAATCTTCAACCTCTCCCTGTCTACTAACTTCTTCCCTACTGCCTACACACATGCCTATGTCTCCCCCAGTCTCAAAAAACCCTCACTTGATCCTTCCATTCCCACTATTGCCCTATATTTCTTCTGCCCTTTGTGACAAAACTCCTTTGGAAGGTAGTCTACAATAGGTGCCTCCACTTCTTCTCCTCTCCCTCTCTTCTTAACTCTCTAAAATCCAGTTTTCAACCTCATCATTTCACTGAAACTGTTCTTTCCAAAGTTACCAGTGATCTTCAGTTGAAAAATTCAGTGGCCTTTTCTCATCCTCATTCTTCTTAACTTCTTTGCAATTTATGACACTACTATCCTCTTTTCCTTAATATTCTCTTCTCTCTAGGTTTTTGGGACATTACTCTCTCTCCTCATTCTCCTCCTACCAATCATACCATTCCTCAGTCCCCTTTGCCAGATTCTTATCCAGGTCATGCCTATTAAATGTGGGTGTCCCACAGGGCTTTGTTCTGGGCCTTCATCTCTTCTCCCTCTACACCACTTCCCTTGGTAATCTCATCAGCTCTCAGATTTAGTTACTCTCTCTCTACTGAGGATTCTCAAATTTACAAATCTAGGCCTAATCTGTCTGTCAGACTCCAGTCTCACATTTCCCACTACCTTGCAACCATCTTAAACTGGATGTTCAGTAGATATCTTAAACTCAAAATTTTCAAAACTGAATTCATTATCTTTCTCCCTAAAATTCCCCTTTTCCAAACATTCCTATTGCTTTTGAGACTATGAACATCCTCCCAATTACCCAGGCCCACAACCTAGATGTCATCCTCAACTCCTCATTATTTCTCACCTTCTATACATTCAACCTATTGCCAAAACCTATCAATTTCATCTTTGCAACACCTCTTAAATGTATTCCCTTTTTGTCCTCTGGTATTGTCACCACTCTGATGCTGTCACTCATTCCTCGTGTCTAGACTATAGCAATCCCCTTCTGGCTGGTGTGCTTGCCACAAGTCTCTCTCTATCCCAATCTATCTACCATTCAGCAGACAAATTGATAATTTTCTCAAAATGAAGGTCCAACTATGTTACTTCCATATTTAGTAATCTCTAGGAACTCAAAGTTCTCCCTACCTCCCCACCTTTCTTCAAACAATACACTTCATATCTAGACTCCAGGTATTTTCTCTGGCTGTCACCTATGCATGGAATGCTCTCTTTCCTTATCTCTGTCTTTTGGCTTCCTTGGCTTTTTTGAGTCCCAACAGAAATTCTATCTTCTATAGGAAGCCTTTCCCAATACCTGTTAATTCTATTGCCTTCCTTCTCTTGATTATTTTCAATTTATCCTTTATATAGGTTGTTTGTATATATTTGTTCATTTGTTCTCTCCCCCATTAGACTGTGAGCTCCTTGAGAGCAAGAATTGTCTTTTGTCTTTCTTTGTATCACCAAAGGTTAGCACAGTGCCTGGAATATTGTAGATACTTAATAAGTGTTTTTTGATTGGCTGGATGAATAACTCAAAAATATTTATAAGAGAAGCTTCAAAGAGAAATACAGCATGGTCACAAGTTCAACTAAAATTCCTTGAAGAAAAGAAGAATGAATTTAAAAATAATTTTATAAATGAAATGAAAGTCTTAGAGGAAAAAAATTATAAAAGAAATGAGGACTATAGAGAAAATCTTGGAGAGAGAATTAACAGCTTAGTACAAGAGGTACAAAACCTTATCCAAGAAAGGGTAAATTTAGAAAATTGAAAATTAGACATTGAAAATTAGAATGAATCAAGTAGAAGTTAAAGATTTCATGAGACAACACTCAATACTAAAAGAAGTCAAAAGATTAAAAAATAAAAGAAATTGTAAGGTGTCTCATTAAAAAATAGCTAACCTGGAAAATAGATCAAATGAAAACTCTCAGGAACATCATAGATAAAAATCTAGATCTCTTGGGTCAAATAGAAAATACTGCAAGTAGCCAGAAAGAAAAAAAAAATTCAAGTACCAAGGAGCCATAGTCAGGACCATACAAGATTTACCAGTCACTAATATAAAGGAATGGGGACCATGCAATATGTTACTATGAAAGGCAAAATATATAGACTTATACCAAGAATAATTTACTAAGCAAAACTAAGGATGATCGTGCAGGGTGAAAAATGAACTTCTAATGAAATAGAAGACTTCCAAGCATTCCTGATGAAGACCAGAGTTGAATTTAAATGTTGATATACCAACACAGTCATCAAGAGAAACATAAAAGGTAAATACAAATGAGCTTTTATAGAGAACTAAATGCTGATAATTATATTTTTATAGAGAGGAATAATGCATATGAATCCTCAGACTTCTAATATCATTGGGGGTCATAGAGTGAGTCAAATGAAACAAAGGAACTGGAATAGAATTTTTACACTTTTATGATCTTGAAATAAGAATTGAAAGAGGTATGTGTGGGGAAGAAGGCATATACAAGAGAGGAAAAGTGAGAGGAAGGGTGGGGAAAATTATCTCACATAATTTGGCATGCAAGTAGAAGACTAGACAAATAAGGAGAAAGGGACTGGGAAAATGAGTGATACTTGAACCTCACTTTCACCTGAACTGGTCAAGGAGGGAAGAATATATACAGAGTTAGGTACAAAAATACATTTTAATCCGCAGGGAAAGTGGAGGGTGGGAAAGGGAGAAAAGAGAGAGGAAAAATAGGAAGGAGGGTAGAGTAAGGGAGAAATTTCTCCTAAACAAAAATATTTATAACTGCAGGGAGAAGAATTCAAAAGGGTAAGAACCCATGACTGGTCTCTGGCCAAGGGAAAGAAATAGTAGCAGTGTAGCAGAAGAAGATTACATCGATCCTAGAGCACTGGTACTGAGCACACTATTTGCTCACTACCCTCTTCTTTTCTACAAAGAAAAGGTAAAAAAACAAAAAGAATAAAAAGAAAGCATGAGAGAATAGGATAGAGGGAAATGCAGAAATAACGAACATGGTTATAAATGGGATGAAATCACTCATATAATGGAAGAGAATAGCAGAATGAACTACAAAGCAGAATCCAACAATGTGTTGTTTACAAGAAACACATTGAAATGTGAAGATTCACACAGAGTTAAAATAAGGGGCTGGAGCAAATTTTATCAGACTGAAGCTAAAGCAAAAAACAACAGCAGCAGCAGCAAGGGTAGCTATGTGATCTTAGACAAGGCAATTGCAAAAATAGAATTAATTAAAATAGATAAAAGGGAAACTACATTTTACTGTGATACTACAGACAATAAATTGATATCAACTATATAGATATGGATACAGATATATACACACATACATATATGTGTGTATATATAAACCTTGCATAACATCAAATTCTTAAAGAAAAAGTTAAATGAGTTATAGGGAGAAATGGACAGTTAAACTATAATAGTGAAGGACCTCTTTGTACTGCTTTGAAAGCTAGACAAATTTAACCAAAAAAAAATAAGAAAGAAGTTAACGATCTGGGTAGAATTTTAGAAAAGTTAGATATGATAGACGTCTGATGATTATTGAATGAAATTGATATAACATCAGTGATATAATATGATGGTTTACTAGAGAAACCCATCAATTTCATCTTTGCAATATCTCTTAAATGTATTCCCTTTTCTCCTCTAGTATTGCCACCACTCTGATGCTGTCACTCATTCCTCATGTCTAGACTATAGCAATCCCCTTCTGGCTGGTGTGCTTGCCACAGTTTCTTTCTATCCCAATCTATCTACCATTCAGCAGACAAATTGATAATTTTCTCACAATGAAGGCCCAACTATGTTACCTCCATATTTAGTAATCTCTAGGAACTCAAAGTCCTCCCTACCCTACCTCCCCATCTTTCCTCAAACAATACACTTCATGCCTAGACTCTAGTTGACTAAAAATTCATTGAAACAGTTAATAAATCTGGCAGTTGCAAGATATAAAATAAGACCACATACATCATCAATATTTCTCTATGTTATTAACAAAATTCTGAGGAAAAGATTGAGAAATTCCATTTAAACTAACTTCAGAAAGTATAAGATATTTGGGAATTTATCTGACCTGATTAGCACTATAAAAGATTTTTTATACAAATAAAATCAGAACTAAATTATTAGAGAAATAATAATGGCTCATGCTTAGGCCAAAGGGGGCAATACTATCTAAATTAATGAACTTATTCAATGCCATACCAATCAAACTACTAAAGGAGTATTTTATAGAGTTAGGAAAAATAATGATGAAATTCATGAGTAGGAACAAAAGTTTAAAAATTTCAAGGGGCAGCTAGATGGCACAGTGGATACAACACCAGCCCTTTAGTTGGGAGGACCTGAGTTCAAATCCAGCCTCAGACACTTGACACTTATTAGCTGTGTGACCCTGGGTAAGTCACTTAACCCTATTGCCTAGCCAAAAAAAAAAAAAAAAAAAGAAAAAGAAAAAGAAAAAAAAGAATTTCAAGAGAAATAATGAAAAGAATGGAAGAGAAGATGGCCTACTTGTATCAGATCTCAAATTATGTTATGAAGCAATAATCATCAAGATGATTTGATACTAATTAGTAGATACTAATCAATCAGTAGAACAGATTACGTATACAACATAAGGAAATAAATGAACAAAATAGCCTAGTGATTGATAAACCCAAAGGCCCCAACTGCTTGGACAAGAACTCACTATTTAATGAAAACTGCTATTGAAATTTACAGCAGTCTGGCAAAAAACAAGTGTAGTCTAATGTTTTACTCTGTATACCAAGATAAGCTACAAATGACATAAAGGGTGGCATCATAAGTTAGAGCAGAAAGGAAGAAATTGCTTTTTCATATCTATAGATGAGAAGAGTTTATGACTAAACAATGAATAGAAAGAAAGAGGATAAAGTAATTTTTATATGAAAATTGGAAAGATTTTGCACAACCAAAACCAATATAGCCAAAATTAGAAGGGAAACAGGTAATTGGGGGAAAATCTTGTATCAGATTTCTCAGAAAAAAGTCTCATTTCCAAGATATATAGGGAACTGATTCATAATCACAAGAATTAGAACCAATTTTCAGAGGAAGAAATTCAAGTGACAAATAGTCATATGAAAAATGCTCCAAATAACTAATAATTAGAAAAATGCAAATTAAAAATTAAGTCTAAAGTTCCATCTCAATACCATCAGATTAGCAAAATTGACTCCAAAAAAAGGATAATGATAAATACTGAAAGGACTGTGGGAAAATAGGTATATTGATGCACTATTGCATAGCCATGAATTGGTCCAGCCATTTGGGAAAACAATCTTGAACTATGTTCAAAAAGTTTTAATAAAGTGTGCATATCCTTTGATCCACTGATAGCACTACAGCAAAGAGATTTTTTTTTAAGAGAAAAGGCTCTATATTTACAAAAAATATTTATAACAGTTCTTTTTGTGATGACAAAGAACTAGAAACTAAGGGGCTTCTCATCCATTGGAGAATGGCTAAACAACTCAGGGTATATGAATGTAATGAAATTCAATTATGCTGTTAGAAATTATGAAAGGGACAGTTTCAGGGAAACCTTTGAAGACTTGTATGAATTGATGCAGATTGAAGTACTCAGTACCAAAAGAAAATCTTATACACTATCAACGATATTTTAAAGACAAACAACTTTCAAAGACTTAAGAACTATAGTGAATATAATGAAAACCCTAATTATCCAGGATCTAGGCTGATATGTGCTACTTGAATACTGTCAGAGAAGTGTTGGATTGTAGGTACAGAACAGGCTACTCATCCAAATCGAGATGTGATAGACTCCAGTACAAATTATAACATTTTTTTTTTGTTTTTGTTTTTTGTGACATGATCAATGTGGGACTTAATTTTGTTTGACAATGCATCTTTGTTAAAAGAAATTGCTTTCTTTTTTTTCCCCTAACAGAAGAGTTGGTGTGGGATTGGAAATAGACATTTATTAGGGGAAAAAATGAAATTAATTTTTTAAATTAAATATAAAAAGAAGCAACACATCTTCCTTCTGAGAATGGCATTTTGTTGGCGATATACTTAGCCAATTCTATTTTGTATTATGAAGATTTGTTTACATCACATCTCCCCTACTACAATGTAAATTTGACAATCCTCTGATTTGTCATTATTACCCATCCCTGCACATGGAACAGAATAGTAAAATGTTAGTTGAATTATATGAACTGAGGGGCAGCTAAGGTGATATTGTATTTAGATTTCTTATCTTGGAGTCAGGCAGAATTCAAGTCTTCTCAGATGCTTGCTAGTTGTGTAACCCTAGGCAAGTCACTTAAACTCTCTGTGCCTCACTTTCTTCACCTGTAAAATGAAGGCGCTGACCTCAATGGCCTCTAAGATCTCTTCCAGCTCTAGAGTTATACGAATCTGTCTTTCAGGGAGGAATGCCCCAACCACTATTGTGAAGTAGGTAAGTTCCTTCCCCTTCCTTCTGTTGATGACTGTTGTTCTGATTCGGGGCAAATAACTCCTACTCTCCCGGCCTCGATTTCCTCATTTATAAAATGAAGGCAATAACAGCTGCAGTTACACACCTCACAAAGTTACACATTTGCTCATAAGGAGCTAATGAGGCAGCATAGATGAAGTGCTTTCTAAACCTTTAAGCCTTATATAAAATCCAGTTATCATCATTAATTTGCAAGAATGGTGTATTTTGTCAGATTAGGATTTATGATTAGCTAAAGATCCTTTTTGTTTGTTTCAACCAAGTACTTCTGTGAACATTTCTGAAATGGATAAGTTAGGTTTCCTGCCTTTGTAAGTACATTCTGTGATTTTGAATTGAATCACATTTTGCTGAATCAGGATCTGGCAGAATCTCAGGGTCATGATGCCAAGTAGAAATTATGATTACTCAGGATTGCTCCTATATATACTAGGAATGTCTGAGATTGGCCTAAACTTGCAATGACCTAAGACTGTATGCCCTGGGAGAAGCTGTTAAAGCTTTAAGTATCAGACTATTTTTAAAATTTATTTTCTCCTACAAACAGAGGGCAGGAAAAAAATGCTTAATTACTGATTTGGAAATGGAGTATAACTTAGGAGCAGCCTCACTTGGTATGACAGACCAAGCATTAGAATTAGTCAGGAAATGTATGTTTTAGTGGAGGCTCTGCCCCTAACTCACCACGTGAAAGCATTGTGGATTTGTGGAGAGACCACTGGACTATGGATCAGAATTCCTGGTTTCAAGTCATAGTTCTGCTACTGACTAGCTCTTTGACCTTGTGTAAGTCACTTCCCATCTTGGAGTAGCAGTAGGTCAGTGGTGGGAACGGAGGGAAGTCCCAGTGATTCGGCCTGTCCAAGAGCTCTGCTCAGCTCTTTTCCCCACCCCACTGCCAGCTGTCCAAATATCCACTTCCCGGTCTCTCCCAGAGGAGAGGTTTAGAAGGGAGAGATTCCTATTCTATTCCCTGCTGAATACAGCCAAAGGTGGCTGGCAACTCAAACTGTTAGCTGTTTTGATTTCTATACGTCCCTTGTTTATTAATTTTTTTTACCAAAATTCTAGCAAACATATTCATAATCTGGCTCAGTGAGAGAATTGAGGACTGGTTTTTTTGGGGGGTTTTTTTTTTGTGTTTTTTCTTTTTTTGTTTTGTGTGTGTGTGTGTGTGTGTGTGTGTGTTTTGTTTGTTTGTTTTTTATAACGCTATAGGAAACACTTGTAGCTTCTGACAGGAGCAGAGCAGAGGTTCCGCCTTTACATGTGTAGGCATATTACAAGTGGGACCTAGCCAAAGCTTCTTTGTGCAATCCTGTCCTCTGTACTCAGCAGTTTTTCTTTTGAGTCAGAGCTTCTATTTCCCATAGTCAGATGCGAGCCTGCTGCTATTGTGCATAGATGTGGTGTCCCAAAAATCTTAGTGCCATTTTAGTGCTATTAAAGCTATAAACGACATTGAGATGCTTGGTGAATCTTTTACTCCCTCAAATCTTCACGAAAGGGGAGAAAAGCTGGTAGGACAGGGTTCCATTCTGTACCCTGGCTCAAGGGTAGCTGCTGATTCTTATGGGGAAAAGGTATTATGGGTGGGGTGTAGTGTTGTTAACTCCAGTAAGTACCTTAAGGATCAAATGGCCGTAGATTAAGAACTGGAAATTGACCTCCGAGGCCATTGAGTTCAACCCTTTTATTTTACAAATCAGGAAACTGACTGAAAAAGATTACAAGACTTGCCCAGGGTCACAAAGCTAGTTAGTATGAAGCAAGGATTTGCATTTGTTTTCTTGACAAGTTCTCTATCCTGCATGTCATGTTTTTCTACTTCAGGAAGTCAGAGTAACCATTAACTAAAATCCAAAAGTTCTAACTCTCTGAATCCAGCCTTTTCCCAGACTTGAATTTCATCTCAAGACCCATTCTTAAGGGCAGTCAATAGAGGAACAGGAGCAAAGGGTCTGCATCATACACATCCTGGATACCTCGCTCCTGAAGAGACAACTAAAAACAGGTGGTTAAGATATTCCCTCCCATTTCTTTTACCTTTTCTATGTTATTGTAAAAAGGAAAGGGCTTTGCATTTGAAGTCAGAGGTTCTGGATTAGAATCTCTCCCCTGAAGCTTGTGAGTGGTGGGACTTCGAGCAAATCGTTTAACTTTTGTGGGCCTCAGTTTCCTCATCTTTAAATGAGGAGGTTGGATTAGGCAATCTCTACAATCCTTTCCAGCTCTAAATCTATGATTCTGGGATCTCTCTCCGGACTACCAACTGGTCCAGGGAAGGGTTCAGTGAGCAGGGCAAACCGGTTCAGGGCCTATGGAGCCCAATGTCTTTTACAAAGTGCACAAGTTCCCCCTGCTGGGGAAAAAGTTGAATGAACCAAGGCCACTGATGCACTGGCCTCTTTCTGCTCTGAAATAATATGTACGGAGAAAAGAAGGGAAGAGGAAAGAAAAGAAGAGGAGAGGAAAGGAGGAAAGGGAAGGGAGTAAGAAAGGGGAGGGGAAGAGAGGAGGACACAAGATAGGACAGGAGGGGGCCCAGAAGAGAACTCTGGGGGATCCCCACAGTTAGTAAGGAGCCCCATCTAAAAGGATTAGGCCTGTAAAAAAAGACCTTCAGATTCATCAATTAAGTTTCTGGTAACTTTGAAGAGAGTAGTTTCAACAGAGTGGTGATGTCTGAATCCAGATTGCAAAGGACTTAGGAGTGAGAGGAAAAGAAACGGAGGCAATGATTGCAGTTAGCTTTTTTCTGGGAGTTTGGCTGGAAAAGTGAAGAGAAACACAGTAGAATCACTTGAAGTGATGGTAAGATTTAGTGAAAATTGTTTTAAAGATGGGGGAAATGAGCGTGCTCATCAAGGTCATTCACGGAGCTCTTCCTCTTCTCTCCCCTCCTTCTGATTTCACATTACTCAACTTCCCTTACCACCTTCTCATTCCTTCCCATCTCTGTTGAAAAGGTGGCCCAAGACGAACTCCTCTACCTGACCCCTTCTCCCATCCTCTCTCACGTTTTCCAACAGATCACCTCCTGAATTGCCATTTCTCTTTCTTCTCATCAAATTCTCTCTGTCTACTGGCTCCTTCCTTGATGCCTACAAGAATGCTCATGTCTTCCTTAACCAGAAAAACAAACAAACAAACAAACAAACAAACAACAACAAAAAAACCACCTTGCTTTATCCAAGTATTTCTGCTAGTTATAATCCAACATCTCTCCTGCTTTTTGTGGCCAAACTCTTTGAGAAAGAAATCTACAATTTGTGCCTCCATTTCATTGGATTCTAAACCCTCAATTGAGAGCTGAAGGAAAGCCTCCTTGATAGTATGGTCAACCAGTGGTCATCTAGCCTTAGCCTGAAAATCTCCTGTGATGGGGAAAACTCCTTTTAGAGTGTTCTGGAACCAATTCTAACTTGTCTGAGAGAGTGGATTTTTACTTTTCCAATTTACACCTTGGAAATTCACAAATGCTATAAAAGAGGGCTTGCTTTATTGTTTTATTGATTGTATAGATTTAAGGAATTGATTGAGAAATGGTTTTTTTTTGTTTTTTTTATTAATTTATTTTTAATTTTCAACATTCACTTCCATAAGCTTTTGAGTTTTAAATTTTCTCCCCCTCCCTCCCCAAGATGGTGTGCAATCTGATAGAGGCTCTACATATGCATTCCTATTAAACATATTTTCACATTATTCATGTTGTAAGGAAGAATTAGAACCAATAGGAGGAACCACAAGAAAGAGGAAACAAAATAAAATAGAAGAAAAAAAAGAGCAAATAGCATGCTTCAATCTGCATTCAAACTCCTTAGTTCTCTCTCTGGATGTGGATAGAATTTTCCATCATGAGACTTTTGGAGAGAGAAATGTTAATCATGGAGATTAAGTTAAAAGTATGTCATGTAGACTTCCAGGTCATGTGAGCAACAAGACAGCCGACTAGACATTTTCTCTGACCTCCATGACCTCTCAAACCTCTTTAAAGCAGAAATTATGTGATGAAGATAAAGCAACTTCAGCTGTCTCTACGGTCTAGAACACCCAGAATCCAAAAGAAGATTAAAAAACTCACCCAGAAATTAACACATGCACCTCTTCCTTACCCCCATACTACCATTACTGTTAGCAGGGCTGTACTAGCAGACTCAAGGATATGACACAGGCTTTCACCGTGCATGTAGCAGGGTTGTGGAGTAATTCACCAAGTCTGAGCGAAACAGTACAACATCCAGCTGGAGCAAGTTGCCACTCAAATGTTACTTGGAGCAGAGAGCTAGGCTGGTGAACCATGCATTGCCCAGTGTGGGAGGAAGCTGAGATGCTTTGAAGAAACCACAAACAGAGGGGAGGGGGTCAGAAAGTGAGTGATAAGGAAATTAAGGGGGTGGGTAGGAGACAGAAAGTACCATAGATTAAAGAAGGAAAAAAATTCAAAAACTTTAAACATAAACAGATAAATCAACAGGAAAAAACAGTAACAGTAGAAGGAAATATGGCTTCTATATCTAGGAAAAAGGCCCAAGCATCTATGAGCAAATACTGGGGGAGAAAAGGGAAAATAACCCAACACTTGATGAGACAGAGGACCCTGTGAAATTTGAGGAGAATATGGAACCATGACATGCTATTCCTAAGTGTTTTAAAAGATGAGTGAGAATTATGAGAACAGAATTTATGTCTGGCATAGCAAAAATAACGAATAGAATAAAAAAATTGAATCTGCAATGGTAAGCCTCACCAAAGAAACAAAAGGGAAAACAATAGATTGGGAATGTAAATATGCAGAACTGAAGGACAACCTAGAAGAAAACAAGTAAGAAACAATAGCATTAAAAGAAAATATGCTTGCTATACAAACAAAACATACTGAACTTGAAGACAGAAAGCATAGAGACCACCTAAAGTTAACGGGTCTCCTGGAAAAACATGGCAGGATAAAAAACCTTAACACCATAATGAAAGAAATAATACAAGGGGACTGACCAGAACTTCTAAACATGGAAAATGAAATTCTAATTGAAAAAAATCACAGATTACCTCCAGAAAAAACAAAACAACCACCAGCCAATTAAGACTAGAAACTCCAGGACATATAGTGGTTAAATTTAATAATTCAATTAAGAAACAATAAATTCTGCAAATCCTCAGGCCAAAGGCCTTCAAATACAAAGGAAGGACATTCAAATAATTCAGGAGTATTCTATACCTACTAGGAAAAAAGAAGAAGGAATGGAATGTGTTCTGAAGAGCAATGGAGATGAGGATGTAGCCCCAGATGACCTATGCTGCAAATCTGAGCTTAACCATATAAGACAAAAGATAGACATTCAATAATAAAGAAGAGTTTGAAACATTTTTAGAAAGAAAACCAGAACTGAAGAGATTATTTACCTTCCAAACACCCCAAATAACAGAATGCAGGAGGAGTAAATAAGTGCAACAGGCAGGGACAGCAATAGCAGCAGAGTGACAACACAGAGAGACCAATAAGAGACCTTTTTCTGTCTAATGGCAGCCATCTCTAGGGCGGGGTGGGAGGAGGGAAGAAAAATAGGGGGGAAAAGAAAGTTATGTGATGACTTTATTATATATTTAAAAGGAATAGCACATTGCACATAACAGATTTGCAGTTTCATGTGCAATCATCTTTTCCCCCCTATTCTACCATGTTATGGAAATACTTGTTTTATTTCTTAAGTTCAGAACAAAATAAGTAAAATTTAAAAATAAATAAACAAATGTGCGCAAGGAGACAGAGATGAAGGTGGAAATCTGATAGAGACAACAGTGAAGAGACGGGCATGGTATTACGGACAGAACCTGGCAATACCCTATCAATAAGGGAATCAATACTTGTTTTTGTTGGGGTGGGGGAGTGGACTACATTACAACCTGGGAGCATTCATAAAGGAAGGGAAGAGGAAGATAGAGAGGAGTGAGCGATGTGCAGGGGGTCAAATCACGGGCTAGCAATAAGGAGAAAGTGACTTCTGTGGCTCCAGAAAGAGATGAGCCTATAGGGTAGTGGGTGGGGAGGAGGGATGAAAGTTTGGAAAGGAGTGGGGGAGGAAGGAGGCTTTCCTTTGGAGGTGGGAGAGAGTTCCACTGATGAATACTCCTGTGGGTGAAGAATTAGTGAAGGGAGATGAGGACCTTATACTCGTGAAGCCTGGAGGATTTGGGGCTTTAAAAGTTTGCTTGTCCTGGGAGAAGAGAAAGCAGGAACCCCTAACAGTTAGAAAGGGTGGAAGAGCTTGGACAAAGGGAAATTTCCAGGCAAATGTAGAAAAAAAGGTCAACAAGAGAAGGTGGAGGACGTGGTAGAAGGGATAGATCAATGGTGGGCTTCTCACCAAGGCCATGGTAAGAGGGGCACTAGTATGGGCCAGTGTCCTCTCCCGACCTCTGCAATAATTCAAGAGGGTTGTGGAGTAATTCACCAAGTCTGAGGGAAACAGTACAACATCCAGCTGGAGCAAGTTACCACTCAAATGTTACTTGGAGCAGAGAGCTAGGCTGGTGAACCATGCATTGCCCAGTGTGGGAGGAAGCTGAGATGCTTTAAAGAAACCAGGAACAGAGGGGAGGGGGTCAGGAAGTGAGTGATAAGGAAATTAAGGGGGTGGGTAGGAGACCCACCAAGGGTGAAGAGGGTGGGTAGAAATGATAATCCAATCTCTAATTGAGTATCATCCCCACCCTCAACCCCCCAACCCCCCAGTGAAGGAAAATTCACCTAAATTGTTCTGGAAGTGAGGCACAATGCAAAAGGGAAATCCTCGGGATAAACCCTACAAGAGGGTGGCAGAAAGAGTCTAGAGGGAGAATCCAGAATGGCTACCTCGGAAGCTCTGATGCCATGAAGAATACAAACAAAAGAGAGAGACCAGATGATTATAGGGGTTATGAATCAGAATAAACAGAAAGAGAAGAAAGACAACGAAGAGAGTGAGAGGAGTCCTTTTGGAGAGGGGCACAAAAAAAATTAAATTTAAAAATTAAGGAACAAGACTAGCCGAAAGGGAAGAGAGGAACAGGAAATCTACTTGACTGAGAGGAGAAATAGAAGGAAGAACTATATCACCAGATAAAAGCAGGAGAGAAAAAAAGAACTAACAAACAAAACCCTAAATGGAAAGGAATATCAAACAAAAAGAGGGAATCAGGGGTGAAAGGGAGAAAGATGAAAGTAAAGATTAAAGCAAAAGATTAGAAAAAAGATGAAAGTAAAGTAAATGAAGGAACATAATACTCTGTAAGAGGGAAAAGAGGGAACCTGAAACTGAAAAACTTCTGCACAAACAACATGAAGCAGAGCCAAGAAATCAATATACACAGTAAATAGAACAATGTTAATAGAAAGAACGACATCCAAAGATCAAAAGTAAATGTAACAAAATTAGAAAGATCAAGAGGGATTTGGATGAAGATATACAAGAAGACATCCCCAACTTTCCCTTTCATGGAGGTAGAAGGTCACAGCTGTTACAGATGCACATGATTTCAGACTTTTTTTAATGTATCAATTGGTTGTGCTTGCTTTTTTTTTTTCCTTTTCAAAAATACCATTTGTCAGATGAGATGGTTCGCTGGGAGGGGGACTGTAAGAGGGAAGGGACACTATGGTGATGTAAGAAACAGAAAATATCAAGAAAAACTTATTTTAAAAAATGTGTCATGTATGCTCCCCTGACACCCAGTTGTTAAACATTTACTAACACTCCCTGCTAACAATTGTTTGTTATTGAATTGTTTCAATTGTGTCCAACTCTTTGTGACCCCATTTGGGGTTTTCTTGGCAAAGATCCTGGAGTGGTTTGCCATTTCGTTCTCTAGTTCATTTGACAGATGAGGAAACTGAGGCAATCAGGGTTAAGTGACTTGCCTAGGGTCACACAGCTAGTAAGTGTCTGAGGCCAGATTTGAACTCAGGAAGATGAGTCTTTCTGATCCCAAGCCCAGTGCTGTAACCATTTGGCAACCTAGCTACAAAGAATAGCAAAATTGGAAAGGCCCTCAGGGCACATTTAGTCCAACCCATAAGATAATGGAAAAATCCCCTCTACAACATACTAGAGAAATGATAATCCAATCTCTAATTGAGTATCATCCCCACCCTCAACCCCCCAACCCCCCAGTGAAGGAAAATTCACCTAAATGTTAGGAAGGGTAGAGGGCATTCTTCCTTAGGCATAGGTTGGCCTGGCTAGGCTCTGTTGGCTCTCCCAACTCTCTGCTTACTGTGATCTTGTGATGTTTCTCCTTTCATTGAATCCAACTGTTTCTCTACAACTTGCATATATCATTTCTGGTTCAGTCCTTTGGGGCAAACAGATCCACATGACAGCCCTTCAGATCCTTGAAGCCTGCGTCCTCATATATTATAGTGAGTAACTATGTTGAAACTATCTTGTTATGCTCCCTATGACCATCCCACAAGCTAGTATAGTAAATAAGCATGTAAGTAGCCAGTGGAAGGTAATAATAAAGAGAATAACAAAGAGAAGCTAAGAGTGTAAGGGAGAACAGAGAAGCCACTTACCAAAACTGCCTCCTAAATTAATTATGGCCATATCAAGAGACTATGTGCTAAATTCCTGAGTTCAAACCCACCTTTAGACACTTACTAGCTGTGTGACCCTAGGCAAGTCACTTAAACCTGTCTGCCTCAGTTTCTTCATGTGTAAAATGAGCTGGAGAAGGAAATGGCAAACCACTCCAGTACATTTGTCAAGAAAACCCCAAATAGGGTCATGAAGAGTTGGACATGACCGAAGTGACTGAATAACCAAAAGCTAGATCCCAATTGATGGTTCTTGGTCTGCAAGCTGCAGATAAGTGACAAACATGCACAGTGAAACCAGAGAAATGTTATGCCAATAAAATATCCCTAAAATGGCATTGATAATTTTGAGATAACATCAATATGCTAATAAATGAATCCCTCTCATTGGAATTGACTCAAAGAAGGAATAAAACACACATTTAATTGGGTATAAAAATCTATCTTACCCTACAAGGAAGTAGGAAGGGTGGCTAATAGAATAGAGAACAGATTGGGGGAGATGGTGGTCAGAAGCAAAACAGTTTTGAGGAGGGAGAGGGTAAAAGGAGAGATAAAAGAATAAACAGGGGGGAAATATGATGGAGGTGAATACACAGTTAGTAATCATAACTGAGAAATTTTTGAATCAATTTTCTCCAATAAAGAACTTATTTCTCAAACATGTAGAGAACTGAGTCAAATTTATAAGAATATGAGTCATTCCCCAATTGATAAAGAGTCAAAGAACATGAACAGGCAGTTTTCAGACAAAGAAATCAAAGCTATCTATAGTAATATGGAAAAAATACTTTAAATCAATATTGATTAGAAAAATGCAAATTGAAACAACTCTGAGGTACCACCTCACATCTATCAGACTGGCTAATATGACAGAAAAGGAAAATAATAAATGTTGGAATGGATGTGGGAAAATTGGGACACTAATGCACTGCTGAAAGAGTTGTGAACTGATTCAACCATTCCGGAAAGCAATTTGGAACTATGCCCCAAGGGCTATAAAACTGCATACCCTTTATCCAGTAATACCACTACGAGGTCTGTACCTCAAAGAGATTCAAAAAAAGGGGAGAGGTGGGACCTATTTTTACAAAAATATTCATAGCAGCTCTTTCGTGGCGGTCAAGAATTGGAGGACATGTCCATCAATTGCAGAATGGCTGAACAAATTGTGGCATATGATTGTGATGGAATGCTATTGTACTATAAGAAATGATGAGCAAGATGATTTCAGAAAACTGTGGAAAGACTTACATGAGCTTATACAAAGTGGAGTGAGCAGAACCAGGAGAATATTTTACATAGTAAGAGCAATATTGTATAATGATTAATCGTAATAACTTAGCTATTCTCAATAATCCAATGATCTAATACAATCCCAAGGATTCATGATTAAAAATGCTATCCTCCTTCAGAGAAAGAACTGATGGAGTCTGAATGCAGATTGAAGCATACTTTTTAAAAAAACTTTATTTTTCCCAGCTTTTTTGTGTGTGTGTGGGGTCTGTGTTTTCTTTCACAACATGACTAATATGGGAATATGTTTTGCATGACTACACATGTGTAACCTATATCAAATTGCTTGCCTTCCCAATGAGTAGGTAAAAGAGGGAGGGAGAGAATAAAGCTATGCATTACAGCTATCCATAAGTAAAATAGCCTTCCTAAGGAAATCAAAGATTCCCTCTCCTTGGAGATCTTTTTCAACAAAGACAGGGATGAACACTCTTTAGAATTATGTTAAGGGGGATCCTCAGTTGAGAAAGGGTGAGTCAGATGACCTCTGTTGTCCTGTCCAACTCTGTGCTTCTGGGAGATCACTTTGCCTCTCTTGGCCTCAGTTTTCACATGTGAAAAATGGGGAGTTGAAGTAAAGAGGGGTGTCTTTCACCTCTTAATATTCTTTGTTCTGTGACCTAAGTGCCTACTGGGTCTTCAGCTGTGTTGCCCTGTATAGTACAAAATAAGATAATTTGTAGGTCTTGTTCTCATAGATATTGTCATCTAGATAGATAGAATATTGAGATTCTTATTAAAGCATGGGTTGAATGGCTGCTTTGGAAGGGTAGTGAGCTCCCTGTCACTGGTCACTGATATTCAGAGTAAAAATAACAGAGAGGATTTCTGTTCAGGACTGTGTTGGACTAGATGATCTATTAGGGCACTTCCAACTGTGAATTACTTTGAGTCTTTCAGCGCTGAAACAAAGGTGGGTAGGGATGAGAGTAGAGAGAAGTGTTGCCTCTATACAATTTTGTTTTACTTTCATTAGTTGTGTTGAGGATTTTTGAGCTTTCATGTTACATGTTACATGCAAGGCATGAAATGATTTTGTGCTCCCAGTGAGGAGGAGAAATCAGCTACCATCAAGATCTAAGGGAAAACAGAAAAGGAAAGGGTTGATGAAACAAAAGTGACAGAAATAAAATAGAAGGGTTTCTAAGCATTTCATATATGAAGGAGGAGGTGAATGAGGATAAAAGCCAAAACAAGAAGAATTGGAACATTGTTTTAGCCTTTCTCTTTCCCACTGCCCTATCACACCTCAAGACCTGACTCTCTCATTTAGTATACAGTAGACAATGGGCAACACACATCTAGGTGCAATTCATTGATGGGGAAGGGAGGTAGGCCTTAGTGTAGTCAGGTCACTCTTCTTTGCCAATGGCGCTTCTTCTTATGTCCTTAACTGGTGTGTACCTTTGAGAGTCCTCTTCTAGGATCAACTGAAATGACCCTCCCTATCCATCCCCATCACCACTATCATCATCCTCATCCTCATCCTCATCATCATCATCATCATCATCACCATCATCATCATCATCATCATCATCATCATCATCATCATCATCATCATCACAGATCACATTTCTATAGCACTTTGAGGAAAATAGTGCATTATTATCTCCGTTATATACATGAGGAAACTGAATTATGAGACACAGCTTTGTGTCTCAGGGTTTCACCTAGGAGACTAAGGTATATTAAAAGGTCCCCAAGAAAGGATATTTGTATTTAGGACAGTCTTTTTGTTATCAAATTTAGTGAAAACGTCTATTATTCCAAATTCTTAGATTCCTTTCTAATAATACTTCCCAAAGATTTTGTATGAGTGCCAACCCCTGTACAACCAGATGGCTAATCTTCCCAAACTGAGTTGGGCTACTCAACAGACAATAGACGTGTCAGAGTGTATTACCAGGACTCTACTTGAAACCTGTGCCCTTCCAAAGGAGCTTGTGTTCTGCTTTGCATTATCATCACAGACATTCACCTCTTACAATGAGGAAATGAAGGGTAAGGCTTTAATAAAGGAATTATTACTTAAAATTCATATTTCTGATTCATAATAACCAAAGCACTAAATATGTACTATAGAAAGTTTATTCACAATTCTAGAAGTCACCAGTGGTTCTTTTTTGTTTGATTTTTGGTATGATTCAGAAATTAATTTCTGTTTGCCTCAGTTTTCTCAACTGCAAAATGAGGATAATGGTAACAGCCCCTACCTTACAGGGTTATTGTGAAGATCAAATGAGAGAATGTTTGTAAAGTGTTAGCCCGGTGCCTGTTACATAATAAATGTTATATGAATAATTATTACTTTCCTTCTTCTTCTCTTTCTTTAAAGTAGCCACAGAGGTGAGGGCATCTGGGAGGGAGAAAGTGGCTCTCCCCAGCAGGTCTTTAAAAAAAAAAAACTTAGCCATATGCATATGGGACCAATGTGCTACTTGGTTAAGCACTGGAAATTCAAAATAAAAAATGCAACAGTTCCTGCCCTAAAGTATCTTATATTCTAACAAGAATGTAAGCACACTCTCCCTCTCCCCCTATACACACATTGTTTTTTTTAACCAGGTATAGTAGGACTAATCATTGCCATGTAGGCTAATTTTTCCTTAAAAGGGCATTGAAAACATCCTTGAGACTTAATAAGCTCAGGGTACTAAGGCTTATGTCGTTGATGTAGCTTCCTGGTGGCCTGGGTAGAAAGAACCAGCTCACTAGGAATCAGCAGATACTCTTTCAGCCTCTGACCAGCAAACCAGCATGACCAGCATAGGAGTTGGGAAGCTACATTCAGTTGAATCAATGCTCTATCTTTGTTGAATATACTTTTCCTGTTATGGCCAGATTGCTTTCTTTTTGTTAACTTTTGTTAGATGTTCTATGAGTGTCTCAGATTTATAAAACTCTTTGGCTATGCCTAGATATCTACAGGTTTTTTTCCCCCACTTATCTTTGTTCAGAGCTGTGTATGCCCATGGCTTCAGTCAGAGGTATAGCTGAGGATTGTGAGGGTATAATGGGGTTATTGGTTAAAAGGGAGAGAAAATGTTGAGGAAGGGCCTGATTGCCACTTAGAATCAGGAAGACTGGGGTTTAAATCCTATTTCAGGGACCCTAAGCAAGTCACTTAACCTCCCTAATATGAAATGTCCTGTCACACTGAAGTCTGTAATAAACTGGTCTGGTAAAGACCCTCTCATCTTCTCTTCTCCCCCAAGGTACCCAGAGTAGTATTCCTTCTCTGGTTTGACATATGGGAAAATATTCAAATTTACTTAGATAACAGGTCATAGTTATCGTGGTATAGTCCAAAGTAATTTTGAACAATAAGATAAATTTGTACAATAAGATAAGTAAATTTGTGTAAGTTAAACTCACAACCTAGTGAGTTTAACACTGGATTACAGATAGGCAATGTGTATCTGTATATTTATTATTATTTCTTTTTGTGGGGTGAGGTAGAATTTAGAACTATGATTTCATGGGTGTGAGGAATTCCTTAGTTTGAAAATTCCCTACACTGATGCAGATCAGTAATTTGAAAGTCTTAGAGAGGTGCCTGAAGCACTGAGAGGTAAAATTATTTGCCCATAGTCAAGCAGTGAGCACATGTGACATATAGGACTTGAACCAAGGTTTTCCTCACTGAAAGGCCAGCTATATATTGACTATATCTTATTTTCTCTTATCCATCCATCCATCCATCCATCCATCCATCCATCCATCCATCCATTTATAATGAGCTCTGAATGTCATTCTCCTGTTCAGAAGGTTTCATTGAGTTCTCTTTCTCTCTCTTCCTGTCTTTGGAGCATGTTGGAGGGGAATCAGGCAGCCTCTCCTTTGGACTTCCAGCAAGGGCCCAGCACCAGTGGTGTCTGCATGCACTTAGTAATGAGCACATGTGTTTGCTTAGATGAGCCTGAGGCTGGCCTTCAGATTTCTAGCTGCCTTTTCTACTTTGAGTTTCTTTGTCTGAGCATAAACTATCAAAAAGCAATTCTAAGATGGATGTGTCTATAGCCTTGGGGATCACCTCATGAGTTCAAGAGATCAGAGTTCCTGAATACTGAATGGCAGCAAAGATGATTTCTACATCTGTACCATTCTTGGAAGAGAAGAAGACCATGGGGGTCAGCTAGGTGGTGCAGTGGATAGAGCACCAGCCCTGGATTCAGGAAGACCTGAGTTCAAATCTGGCCTCAGAAACATAACATTTACTAGCTGTATGACTCTGGGCAAGTCATTTAGCCCCATTGCCTAGCCAGAGAGAGAGAGAGAGAGAGAGAGAGAGAGAGAGAGAGAGAGAGAGAATGACTGTGAACAGGAATACCTGGTTGGCCAAAAGATATGGGCCTTGAGTGGGTTACTTGGACAGTGCAGGTCCAAATTGAAAGTAAAATGCCTGTTCATCATCCTCATAAGTCTTCTGGGAATCTTTACTTACTAGGAGAGTATAATAGGAGTTGTGGATCGCTGTTTCATATTTTTAGCTACATGTCAATACACATATATAAATCTTTTCTGTTTTTCTGGTTATGAGACTTTTTGTAGCAGAGGAAATAAATAGCTGTCCTATACCTGATCTACTTTGTACGTTGAGTACCTTTCTAGCAGGGAGCCTGTTGATCTTTTTTTGTGGAGACCTTAATCATGAGTTAAACTTAAGCTTTGTTTTAGAGATTTTCCCCAGAATCTTACTCTAAGGGAATTATGTTTTAATCCAATTTGAACATAATTTTTGAAATATAAATGTCCATAATCTATTTTTTTGGCCTTGATTTTATTTAAAATTTTTGACTCAACAATCATCAATTATATTGGTCACTAGCTTCATTTCTTTGCTATATCTTATAAAAGGAGTTTCATAGAGTCTTTTCTCATATACTGAAAGCAGTATATATTTTAGAAGTAATTAGGGGTATGGGAGAATTCTATCAATTGATCTGGATCAGTATTTTCCTTTGATACTACCTTCATAGAAAATTCCATCTCTTTTTCTGCAATTGGGTTGTTTGAGATTTGTATTTGGTGTTCTATTAGTTTACACAGTTTATATTTTAATATAATTTTTGTGTGTTCTCTGTCATATATATATGTATATGTATATAAGGGCATAATAGGTTTTTGTTTTTGTTTTTGTTTATTTTAGGCAATTGGGGTTAAGTGACTTGCCCAGGGTCACACAGCTAGTAAGTGTCAAGTGTTTGGTCTGAGGCTGGATTTGAACTCAGGTCCTCCTGACTTCAGGGCTGATGCTCTATCCACTGTGCCACCTAGCTGCCCCCATAATAGGTTTTGATAATTCTTTTTATTTCTTCTGGTTTTGTCTTGATTTCCTTTTTTATTTGCTTTCCCTTCCTCTTTAACTAAAACCATTTTAATCTAATTTGTTAGTCTTTTGAAATATTTTCAAGACTTTCTCTTTTGTGCTTATTTTTGGTTTATTCATTTATTAGATTTCTAATTTTTCCCCTGAGTACTTCCTTAGCTTTATCCCAGAAATTTTGATATGTCATCTCATAATTATCTTTATATTTCATAAAATTATTATTTCTGTGATTTGTGAAACCATTCATTGTTTAGAATTTCATTTTTAGGTCTCTGTCATTTGTGCTTCCCGAATTGATTTATATTTTTATTGCATTATGTTCTGTTATGTATTTTAAAAATTATTTCTGCTTTCTTACATGTAGTATATGCAATTTCCTCGTGCCCTAATATGAGGATTGTTTTATAAAAGTGCCACATGGTGCTAAGAAATGTGGATATTCTTTAGTGGTCTCATTAAGAAGGTTAAATTAATATGTTGGATCTAAATTCTCAAACAGTTTACTAAATTATATATTTGCTCTTTTGTTTATCTTTCTGTTAGATTTGCCCAATTCTGAGAGAATATTAAAGTTTCATATTAGTATTACGTTACAAACCATGTCTCCTTGAAATTATATTAATTTTTGCTTTATAAATTTAGAAGTTGTGCTATTTGGAGCATGAAAGTTTAATGACACCATGGGTTGATTGTATATGGTTCTTTTAAGCACTATGTAATTTCTTTGATTAACTATATTATGAATTTTTATTTTTACTTTGTTTAATAGCATCATTGGAACTACTACTTTTGGGGGGTTCACCTTATGCATAACAAATTTTTTCCCACTCTCTCATTTTGATTCTGTTTTTGCTTTTTAGTTATGGTTCTTCTCAGCAACAAATCATAGGGTTTTGCATTCTCATCCAATCTGTTACTCCCATTTTAGTAGCTTGTTTAATTTTGTTGTTGTCAAGTCATTTCAGTCATGTCCAACTCTTCATGATCTCTTTTTGGGGTTTTCTTCACAAAGATATGGTCATTTCCTTCTCCAGGTCATTTTACAGATGAGGAAACTCAGGCAAACAGGGTTAAGTAACTTAACCAGCGTCACACAGCAAGTAAGCGTCTGAAGCCAGATTTGAACGCAGAAAGATGAGTCGTACTGACTCCAGACCCAGTGCCCTATCCATTGAGCCACCTAGCTGCCCCTTGATTTGTTTAATACCAATGTATTAACATTGTATAACATTGTATACAACATTTAATGTTGTGAAAATTAAGTTGAAGTTTTCCTCCATTTATGTCTCTAGTACTGCCTTTGATTTGGGATTTTTCTTACTATTTCCCTTCTTTATTTAAGTCAGTCCTTTGCCCCTACAGCTAGTTTTGTCTTGTCCACATTGGTTGGACACATTCCCATAGGTTCTCTTCCATTCTTTCTTCCTCCTCTTCCTGGTCAACTCTTTCCTTACTTTTGAGGTTTCTCTTAATTGATTTCTTTTTTTCTTTTTTTTTTTTAATTTTCTTTTTTCTATGCTTTGATCAGCATTCAAACTCTATAGTTCTTTCTTTGGATGTGATAGCATTTTCTATCATGAGGCCTTTGGAGATGTCTTAGATCCTTGTATTGCTGGCAAGGGTTAAGTCTATCAATATTAGTCATCGCATAATGTGGCTGTTACTATGTACAATGTTCTCCTGGTTCTGCTCATTTCACTCAGCATCAGACCATGCAAGTCTTTCCAGGTTTTTCTGAAGTCAGCTTGTTCATCATTTCTTATAGCACAATAGTATTCCATTACATTCATATAGCACAACTTGTTCAGCCATTCCCCAATTGATGGGCATCCTCTCCATTTTCAATTCTTTGCCACCACAAAAAGAGCTGCTATAAATATTTTTGTACATGTGGGCCCTTTTCCTACTTGGATGATCTCTTTGGGATATAGCCCTAGAAGAGCTATTGCTGGGTCAAAGGGTATGCACATTTTTATAGCCCTTTAGGCATAGTTTCCAATTGCTCTCCAAAATGGTTGGATCATTTCACAACTCCACTAATAATGCATTAGTGTTCCAATTTTCCCATACCTTCTCCAACATTTATCATTTTCCTGTTTTGTCATGTTGGCTAATCTGATGTGGTACCTCAGAGTTGTTTTGATTTGCATTTCTCTAATCAATAGTGATTTCGAGACTTCCGCTTCCAGGAGCCAACATGGCAGAGTAAAAAAGTAGTCACTCTCACCCTCCCCTATCAACCTCTGAAAGCCCAGAAAATATCGCCCAAGGAAAAACAGTGGAACAACTGAACCAGAAGAAAGACAGGGAACAGCAGTCCAGTAGCCCAGGTAGCTTGAGGGATTAACAGGAAAGGCCCCTCTCACCCTCGGGGAAGGAGAGTAGTATGGAATGGGAGGCATCCCAGCAAGCTAGCGGAAAGCCCCACTTTAGCACACCAGGAGGAGATCCTGAAACCCAGGTAGTGGAGCAGACAAACATTAACATCTGTACCTTTGAGTGCCTCAGTGAGGATGGGGGAACTGATGGAAATCAGCTCAGAAAACCAGTAGGTGCCTCAGCATTCTACAGCAAATGGGTCTCCCAGTGCCTCAGCAAAATAAGGGAAGCAACACTACAAAGGGCCCCAGGCGGGTAAACACCCTGCAACATCCATCTGAAAGGAGCTGAAGAAAGCTAAGGGAAAGGAAAAATAGGCAACCTAGAGTTGCCCTAGAGTTCCAGCCTTGCTGATTCCAGCCTAACACCAGGTAAGCTGCCAGAACCCTACAATCTCCAATTACCAACATTGGAGGCCCCAGCACACAAAATCAGTGACCCAGACCTAGGCTCCCAACACAAGAAGCTTGGGTCAGTGCTGTCTGCTCCCCAGCAGGAGAGCTCAATCTCTTTAAAGGCCAGGGAATAAGGAAACACCATGAGCAAATATTCATATTATGAGAACAGTGAAGATCAAGGCAAAAATTCTGAAGAGGACAACATTATCAACAAACCCACATCTGCAACCTCAAAAGGGAATATGAACTGGTCTGAAGCCCAAAAGGCCTTCTTAGAAGAGCTCAAGAAGGATTTTAAAAGTCAAATGACAGAGGTAGAAGAGTCCTTAAAAAAATACAATTGGCCAACTGGAAAAAAAGTACACTGAAGAAAACAAATCCCTAAAAAATATGATTGGCCAAATGAAGAAGGAGGTACAAAATCTAATAGAAGAAAACAATTTGTTAAAAATTAGAATTGAGCAAATGGAAGCTAATGACTCTATGAGAGAGCAAGAATCAGTCAAACAGAAACAAAAAAAAATGAAAAAGTAAATGAAAACATAAAATACCTCATTGGTTAAAGAACTGACCTGGAAAATCGATTCAGGAGAGACAATTTAAAAATTATTGATCTACCTGAAAATCACAATGAAAAAAAGAGCCTGGACAGTATCTTTCAGGAAATCATAAGGGAAAACTGCCCTGAGGTCCTAGAACCAGAGGGTAAAATAGCCATAGAAAAAATGCACCAATCATCTCCTGAAAGAGATCCCAAATTGAAAACACCAAGGAATATAGTAGCCAAATTCCAAAATTACCAGGTCAAAGAGAAAATACTGCAAGCAGTTAGAAAGAAACAATTTAAACATCATGGAACCACAGTCAGGATTACATAGGACCTTGCAGCTTCTACATTAAAAGACTGTAGGGCATGGAACATGATATTCCGTAAGGCAAAGGAGCTTGGATTACAACCAAGGATCAACTACTCAGTGAAAATGAGCATGATCTTTCAGGGGAGGAGATGGATATTCAAGGAAATAGGGGACTTCCAAACTTTGCTGATAAAAAAAACCAGAGCTCAACAGAAAATTTGATCTTCAAGTACAAGACTCAAGAGAGACATAAAAAGGTAAATGGGACAGAAAGATACAATATGTTCTTAATAAGGGCAAGCTGTTTACATTCCTGCAAGGGAAGATGACACTTGTAACTCTTGAGAACCGTATTGTTATTACACCATGTTAAAGGAGTATATATAAAGGGGGTGGATATAAGTTGACTTTGATGTAATGATTAAAAAAAATCTAATCAAGTGGGTTAAATGGATCCAAGTAAGTGGATTAATCTGATCTAAGAAAATATACTGAGAAAGGAGGAGGCAGACAAGGGTAAATTACATTACAGGAAAAGACACAAAAACCTATTAGAGCAGAGGGAAAGAAGGGAGGGAGATGAGCATTGTTTGAACTTTATTCTCATCAGATTTGGCTCAAGAAGGGAATAACATAATCAGTTAGGTATAGAAATCTAACTTGCCCTATAAGTAGTAGGAGGGAAAAGGGGAAAGAAAAGGGAGGGGGGCAAGAAGGGAGGGAAGAAGCAGTAAGGGTAAAGGGGAAGAAAAAGGGAAAGGGCTATTAGAAGGGAGGAGGGACTGAGGGAGGCAGTGGTCAAAAGCAAAACACTAGTGAAGAGGGAAAAGGAGAAAGGAGAAAAAAAGCATAAACAGGGAGGAAACAGGATGGAGAGAAAGACACAGATAGTAATTATAACTATGAATGTGAATGGGATGAACTCTCCCATAAAACAAAAGCAGATAACAGAATGGATTAAAAACCATAATCCTACAATATGTTGTTAGAGGAAACACATTTGAAAAAGAGTGACACACAGGGTAAAGGTAAAAGTCTAGAGCAGAGTATATTATGTTTCAGCTGAAGTAAAAAAAGCAAGGGTAGCAATCCTGATTTCAGACAAAGCAAAAGCAAAAATAGATCTTATCAAAAGAGATAAGGAAGGAAACTGCATCCTGCTAAAAGACACCATAGACAATGAAGTACTGTCATTACTAAACATATGCACCAAATGGTATAGCATCCAAAATCTTAGAGGAGAAGTTCAGGGAGTTACAGGAAGAAATAGGCAGAAAAACGATACTAATGGGGGACCTCAACCTCCCCCTCTTTGAACTAAATAAATCTAACCACAAAATAAACAGAAAGAAGTTAAGGAGGTGAACAGAACATTAGAAAAGATAGGTATGATAGACTTCTGCAGAAGGAATGGGGATAGAAAAAAATATATTTTTTTCTTGGTGGTACATGCCACATACACAAAAATTGACCATGGACTAGGGCAGAAAAACCTCACAATCCAATGCAGAAAGGCAGAAAAACTAAATGCATCCTTTTCAGATCATGATGCAATAAAAATTATTTGTAATAAAGGACCATGGAAAGATAGACTAAAAAATAATTGGAAACTAAATAATATAATCGTAAAAAATGATTGGGTCAAACAACAAATCATAGAAACAATCAGTAACTTCATTCAAGAGAATGACAATAATGAGACAACATACCAAAACTTATGGGATGCAGTGAAAGCAGTTCTTAGGGGAACTTTTATTTCTCTAAATGCTTACATAAATAAAATAAAAAAAGAGGAGATCGATGAATTGGGCATACAACTAAAAAACTAGAAACAAAATTAAAAATCCTCAATTAAACACTAAATTAGAAATATTGAAAACCAAAGGAAAAATTAAGAAAATTGAAATTAAGAAAACTATTGAACTAATAAATAAAACTAAGAGCTGGTTTTATGAAAAAACCAATAAAATAGATAAACCTTTGGTTAATTTAATTTAAAAAAAAGAAAGAAGAAAACCAAATTACTAGTATCAAGAATCAAAAGGGTGAATCTACCACCAAGGAAGAGGAAATTAAAACAATAATTAGGAACTATTTTGCCCAACTGTATGCCAATAAGTTTGACAATCTTAGTGAAATGGATACATATTTACAAAAATATAAATTGCCCAGATTAACAAAAGAGGAAATAAAATACTTAAATAACCCCATCTCAGAAAAAGAAATTGAACAAGCCATTGATGAACTCCTTAGGAAAAAATCTCCAGAGCCAGATGGATTTACATGTGAATTCTATCAAACATTTAAAGAACAATTAATTCCAATACTATATAGACTACTTAGGAAAATAGGTGAAGAAGAAGCCTCACTAAATTCTTTTTATGATACCAATATGGCGCTGATACCTAAACCAGGAAGAGTCAAAACAAAGAAGGAAAATTATAGACCAATTTCTCTAATGAATATAGATGCAAAAATTTTAAACAAAATACTAGCAAATAGATTAAGTCAACTTATCACAAGAATAATACACTATGACCAGGTAGGATTTATATCAGTAATGCAGGACCAGTTCAATATTAGGAAAACTATCAGCATAATTTATCCTATCAACACCAAAAATAACAGAAACCATATGATCATCTCAATAGATGCAGAAAAAGTTTTTGACAAAATACAACACCCATTCCCATTAAAAACACTAGAGAGCATAGGAATAAATGGAGTCTTCCTTAAAATAATAAATAGAATCTACCTAAAACCTTCAGCAAGCATCATATGTAATGAGGACAAGCTAGAAGCATTTCCATTAAGATAGGGGTGAAACAAGGATGTCCATTATCACCATTGTTGTTCAATATCGTACTGGAAATGTTAGCTTTAGCAATAAGAGAAGAAAAAGAAATTGAAAGTATTAGAATAGGCAAAGAGGAAACAAAGCTATCACTTTTTGAAGATTACATGATGATATACTTAGAGAATCCTAGAGAATCAAGTAAAAAACTACTCGAAATAATAAACATCTTTAGCAAAGTTGCAGGCTATAAAATAAACCCACATAAGTCATTGGCTTTTCTATATATTACCAAGAAAGCCCAACAGCAAGAGATAGAAAGAGAAATTCCATTTAACTTACTGTAGACATTATAAAATATTTAGAAGTCTACCTCTCAAAACAAACCCAGGAACTAAATGAACAAATTGCATACTTTTCACACAAATAAAGTCAGATCTAAATAACTGGAAAAACCTCAGTTGCTCATGGGTAGGCTGAGCTGATATAATAAAAATGGCAATTCTACCTAAGCTAATTTACTTATTCAGTACCATACCAATCAAACTACCAAAAAAACTATTTTATAGAGTTAGAGAAAATAATAACAAGATTCATTTGGAAGAACAAATGGTCCAGAATATCAAGGGAACTAATGAAAAGAAATGCAGGGGAAGGTGGCCTAGCCATTCCAGATCTTAAATTATATTATAAAGCAGCACTCATCAAAACTGCTTGGTACTGGCTAAGAAATAGAGTTGTGGATCAGTAGAATAGGTTAAGTATGCATAACACAGTAGTCGATGATTATAGTAATCTATTATTTGATAAACCCAAAGACCTCAGCTTCTGGGATAAGAACCCACTCTTTGAAAAAGCTGGGAAAACTGAAAAAGAGTATGGCAGAAACTAGACATTGATCAAAATTTTACACCATATACCAAAATAAAGTCAAAATGGGTTCATGATTTAGATATAAAGGCTGATACTGTAAGCAAATTGGGAGAGCAAGAAATAGTTTACCTATCAGATTTATGGAGAACAGAAGAATTCATGACCAAACAGGAGATAGAGAACATTACAAAAAGCAAAATGGATAACTTTGATTACATTAAATTGGAAAGTTTTTGCACAAACAAAGCCAATGCAAATAAGATGAGAAGGAAGGTAGAAATTTGGAAAAGAATTTTTACAACCAGTTTCTCTGATAAGGGCTTCATTTCTGAAATAGAGAATTAAGTCAAATCTATAAGAATACAAGTCATTCTCCAATTGATAAATGGTTATAGGATATGAACAGGCAGCTCTCAGATGAAGAAATTAAAGCTATCTGTAGTCATATGAAAAAATGCTCTAAACCACTATCGATTAGAGAAATGCAAATCAAAACAACTCTGAGGTACCACATCACACTTATCAGATTGGCCAATTCGACAAAACAAGAAAATGATAAATATTGGAGAAGGTGTGGGAAAATTGGAACACTAATGCATTGTTGGTGGAGTTGTGAAATGATCCAACCTTTTTGGAGAGTAATTGGGAACTATGCCTAAAGGGCTATAAAAATGTGCATACCCTTTGACCCAGCAATAGCTCTTCTAGGGCTATATCCCAAAGAGATCATCCAAGTGGGAAAAGGGTCCACATGTACAAAAATATTTATAGCAGCTCTTTTTGTGGTAGCAAAGAATTGAAAATGGAGAGGATGCCCATCAATTGGGGAATGGCTAAACAAGTCGTGGTATATGAATGTAATGGAATACTATTGTGCTATAAGAAATGATGAACAAGCTGACTTCAGAAAAACCTGGAAAGACTTGCATGGTCTGATGCTGAATGAAATGAGCAGAACCAGGAGAGCGTTGTACATAGTGACAGCCATGTTGTGCTATGACTAATATTGATAGACTTAACCCTTGCCAGCAATACAAGGATCTAAGACATCTCCAAAGGCCTCGTGATGGAAAATGCTATCCACAGCCAAAGAAAGAACTATGGAGTTTGAATGCAGATCGAAGCATACTATTTGCTGTATTTGTTTTTCTTCTGTTGAGTTTTGTTTCCTCTTTCTGGTGATTCTTCCTATTGATTCTAATTCTTACTTATAACATCACTAATGTGAAAATATGTTTCCTAGGAACTGATATGTATATCAGATTGTGTGCCATCTTGGGGAGGGTGATGGGGAGGAAGGGGGAGAAAAATTTTAAACTCAAAAGCACATGTAAGTGATTGTTGATAAATCAAAATAAATTAATAACAAAAATGACAAAAATAATGATTTAGAGCATTTTTTCATATGACTACAGTTGGCTTTAATTTCTTCATCTAAGAAATGCCTGTTCATATCCTATGACCATTTACCAATTGGGGAATGACTTGTATTCTTATAAATTTAACTTAATTCTCTATTTTAGAAATGAGGCCCTTATCAGAGAGACTGGTTGTAAAAATTCTTTCCTGATTTTCTACTTTCCTTCTAATCTTGGTTGCATTGGTTTTGTTTGTGCAAAAACTTTTCAATTTAATGTAATCAAAGTTATCCATTTTGCTTTTCATAATGTTCTCTATCTCCTGTTTGGTCATGAATTCTTCTGTTCTCCATAGATCTGACAGGTAAGCTATTCCTTGCTCTCCCAGTTTGCTTGCAGTATCAGCCTTTATATCTAACTCATGAACCCATTTAGACTTTATTTTTGGTATATGGTGTAAAATTTTGATCTATGCCTAGTTTCTGCCATACTCTTTTCCAGCTTTCCCAGCAGTTTTTTTTCAAAGAATGAGTTATTATCCCAGAAGCTGAAGTCTTTGGGTTTATCAAATAATAGATGACCATAGTCATTGACTACTGTGTCTTGCATACGTAACCTATTCCACTGATCCACCACTCTATTTCTTAGCCAGTACCAAGCAGTTTTGATGATTGCTGCTTTATAATACAATGTAAGATCTGTGATGGTTAGGCCACCTTCCCCTGCATTTCTTTTCATTAGTTCCCTTGATATTCTGGACCTTTTGTTCTTCCATAATTTAATTTTCTAATCTTACTTTCTTTTTCTCCTATCAATTAAGTGATTGTTTCATAATCTTCCCCCCTCTTCTAACTTCTTTTGCACTTTTTAAAAAATATGCCTTTTTAAAAGAAGTGGTTCTTTACCCTGTTCTTTTCACTAACCTTCTTCCCTTTCTGTCTGTTCTGAACTTTTATACTTTAGTATGTGGTTTACTTATTTTTTTTCTTTTTTTAATTTCTTTGTGTTCCTTGTGGAGCTGAATGAAGTTTTAAGCATCCAGTTTAAATTCCCTATTCTAACTGAGTTCTAGACTATTGTCTTTGTATATCTTGGTTCACCATCCTCCTTTACTTTTTGTGCTTCATTCTTAGCAGTATCAATTTATGAGGGAAATAATGAGGATAGGAACAATGCTACATGATAAAAATTAACATGTCTCAAATTGTAAAGTTCATTTCTGTCCTTCCTTCCAGTGATCATTCCCCTTTCCATTTGTCATGCAATTTCATCTCTGGCTCCACACCTGCCCACTTTTGGGGGAGCTAGTTGCCCCAGAATCTCTAATTTCCTTTCTTCTTGGGCAGAGTGTTGTCCACAGAGGGGCAGGATCAAAACACCATGGACTAAATTTTGTGGGACTTTCCCTTCACATTCCTCTCATTTCAATCTCTTCTTTCTACCACCTCTCCTATTCTTCTGTATCCTCTGTTCTTATTAAGAAATTATAGCTATCTTCCTTTAATTTTTCATTCATATACCTAATTAGGATACATCTTAGTGCCCATCTCTTCTCGCTATATTCTGTGATTTTGTTTCACAAAAATTAGTTCATAGTGTTTCTTTTTTTTCTTGGCAACAATTTGTAACCAAAACTTTAATCCTATAGGTGTCACAAAATATATTAAAATGACATCATGAAAAAATCTTGCAAAGTAACTCAAAAGTTTCACTTCTACAATGTGCCCTTAAACTGGAAGTTTGTGTGAATGATTAATTTTTGGGTTTTTTAAAAATAATTTATTTATTTATTTTTAGTTTAAACATTCACTTCCATAAGATTTTGAGTTTTAAAATTTCTCCTCCTTCCTCTCCTTCCCCCTCTCCAAAATGGCATACAATCTGAAATAGGCTCTATTTAAACATTCGTATTAAGCATATTTTCACATTAGTCATGGTGTAAAGAAGAATTAGAATGAGAAAGAAGAAACAAAACAAAAAACAAAAGGAGAGCGAATAATGTGCTTCCATCTGCATTCAGACTTCAAAGTGAGTCTTTTTGAGTTGTCTTAGATCCTTGCATTGTTGAGAAGAGCCAAGTCTATCAAAATTAGTCATCATATAATGTGGCTGTTACAGTGTACAATGTTCTCCTGGTTCTACTCATTTCACTCAGCATCAATTCATATAAGTCTTTCCAGGTTTTTCTGAAATCCACCTGCTCATCATTTCTTACAGCACAATAATATTCCATTACATTCATATACCACAACTTGTTCAACCAGTGAATTCTTACTTTGAACATCACCAGTTACTCACAGAGCGTAAACTACAAAAATGACGATCTTAAGTGGAAAAAAAATAAATTTCTTGAAACCCCTTAAGGTTTTCACTTAAGATATGTTTCCACTTGGAATGATTTTTTTTTCCTTTTCTAAAACTGCATCACACTTTTTGAGCCATAGTCTGATTTCGGTATGTTTTAACTTTTCCAATTTCCATTCTGGTTTGTTCTATGAGGATCTTTGAAACACTGTATATGTTTAACTGCAGCTGCACATGTAACTCTGCTGTGGACAAAAACCAAGGCTCTCTCTAATGTGTCTTTTGTCATATTTTCCCAGAACACACAGTCAAGGTGTCATTTTTGGCCACTGCAAGTTTTACAGGTTTATTTCAAATTGTTGCAAAATCAACTGAATAGCAATCAATAGAAATTAAAATTACTTGTGCTACTGCACCCAGAGGATTGTTTTCAGGTAAGAGCTTTAAAACCTTGGGGGCAGCTAGGTGGCGCAGTGGATAGAGTACCAACCCTGGATTCAGGAGGACCTGAGTTCAAATACAGCTTCGGACACATAACACTTACTAGCTGTGTGCCCCTGGGCAAGTCACTTAACCCCATTGCCTAGCCAAAAAAAAAACAAACAAACAAAAACAAAACCTTTAAAGCCCTATATAAATAGGAGCTAGTATTATTACCTATACACTCACTCATCTTCAACACACTGGTGCCATCTTTGATTCCCCCCTTTACTTCCAATCATTCTCCAAGTTCTGTTGATTTTTTTCATTGCAATATGTCTTATAAGAGGCAGCATAGAGTGACAGATGGAGAGATATCCTCAAAAATCAGGAATGTCTTGAGCTCAAGGTCTGCTTGCAACACTGTTGTGTGGACACTAAACTTCTCAGTGCTCTATTCTATGCTGTTCTTGAAGACTATAAGATACCAAGAAGGTACTGACTTGCATTGGTGGAGGGAGTTTCCTTATCTACAAGCTCTCTATATCAATGAAATTAGACTTTCAGTCTCTATCCCTAGCATGTCTCATATTTACCTCCTACCATTCATTTCCAATGTCACTACCATGTTCAGGCTCTCATCATGTTATTCCTGAGCTATTATCAAACAAACACTAGTGCTGGCTCTATTCAGTCCCCTATTTGAGGTAATTTATTCCTCATTTAAATATTTAGTGGGTTTTGGAAAGTTTCAGGGGCAAGCACTGTGATATAGTGGAAATGTCTTTTAACTGAGAATAACAAGATATCCCCTTTCTCTGAACACTTACAGCACTTATTGTCTGTCTATACTACACAATTTAGAAATAATTACATACTATCATCTTTCTAATTTGGCTAATAGTCTTTAGGATGAGACTGTTTTTGTTTTTGTTTTGTTTTTTGTTCTCCATAGCTGGTAGTAATGATGATAAGGGTGATGATAATAAAAATGTTAGTATAAATAAGCCCTTCGTAGTCCAACCTATCATCCATGCCTTGAGGCAGAAATAGAAAACAAATCGTGACCTTCAGACAGGGTGATGAACTTCATGTGCCCTGGGCCAGCTATGGTACCTGTGAGTGGAAGGAATTGCTTTCTGGATTCCTGCTGGCCAATTCCTGATAGCTCTTCCTGGGTTAGCAACAGGTCAAAATGAGGCAACTGCTCCTTAGAGTCAAAAATATAGACAGAGAGCTTTTTGTTATTGTTGTTGTTGAATCATTCAGTCATGTACAACTCTAAATAACTTCTTAGGTAGGTTTTTCTTGGCAAAGATGCTTGAGTGGTTTGTCATTTCCTTCTTTAGTGTTATATACTGACCCTACTCAAAACCATCATGAGATCAGCCGTTCAAAAGTGGGACAGGATGATTTGGGGAATAGATTGCTCCCCTTTCCAAGCAAGTGCTGGGTCATCACTTGTCAGGGATGTTACATAAGGGAGTGCTGTTCTCATATGATTTGAAGAAAATGGTCCCACATCTGTGGTGCTACAATCTTATCTTTGGTTGACCAAATTTGCTATACACAAATAGACCAGCAGAGGGGATCATACTCAAAGACCTGAGTGTGGAAATGACTGAGCAAGACCCTGAGACTTCCTTCTTACTAGTTTGATCAAATTTGTCCTTGCCTGGGATTAGGAGGCGTGTATTCTGGCCCCAGGTGCTTAGTCTAAATTGAGAGTTCTTAATATTTTTTGGTGTCATGGACCCCTTTTGCACTCTGGTGAAACTTATGAATCCATTGCCAGAATAGTGTTTTTAAATGCATATAATAAATTACATTAGATGTTAAATTTAGTTACAGTAAAAATAAATATTGTTACTTTTTTTTTCCCAGTCAGGTTCACAGACCCCCTGAAATCAGGCTAAGAACCCCTGGTCTAAAGGAAACATTCTCTGAAACGCAGGGATTGGCTTCAATATTTATCAGGGAGTCAATTGACCTGGATTTTATCTTGGCTTAACCAATAAATCATGTGACCTTGGGAAAATCTCTTAACGTAGCTGGGTCTCAAATTTATTATCTGTAAAAAGAACTGAGTTAGATGATCTCCAAGATACCTTCTGTCTGGAAAGCTCTTAGGATGTCAGTGCAGAAGAGCGATGGATTCAAGGTTATAATTTTGCCTCCAGTTGGCTCCTTCAGAATTAAGGTCCAATGTCGTTTTTTTTAAGCAAACAAACAAAACCATCCAGTCTGAAGAGATAATGACTAATTATATTTTCAGCCCTACAACTCAGCCCAAGTAGCTCAAACTGGTTGCTTTGGCTCATCAATTACTTCTGGTTTTCATTGTTGTCGTCACTGCTGTGTGGGTTTCAGTCCAAGTCATCAAATCTTACTTGATACTAGAAAATGGATATGTACCTTCAGACACTCAGTTGCCTTATCTATAAACTGAAGGACCAGATGATTTACAAGGGAACTTCTAGCTCTCATTCCCATTTTGTGATTCTAGAACCCTAAAACAGCAAAAGAAAGACAAAAATTGAGTTCAAAATAGAGATGTTAGGACGAGTCAGAGTAAAAATACCCTGGGAAATCTTTCTATCTTGCTTGACATTGAACCAGATTGGAATAGAACAGTGGTTTTCCAGGAGAATTATTTCTACCATAACAACATTATGAAGAAAAAACAACTTTGAAAGATGTAAGAACTTTGATCAGTGCAATAACCAGTCACATTCTAGAAAACTAATGGTGAGCCACGCTACCCACCTACTAACAGAGAGACAATGAGCTCAACATGCTGAATGAAACATGCATTTTTGGAAATGATGGGAACTTGCATGGGAATTTGTTTTGTTGGTCATGCATATTTGCTACATGGGTTATGATTTTTTTTCTTTTTGTCAGTGGAGGGTGGGAGATAGGAGAAGGTGGGAGTCTAGAGCACCCCCTCCAAAAAAAGAAAGCAATGATCATTATTGAAATATTTTTTAAATAAACAGAAGGACCAGAAAGAAAGCCAGAAAGAAAGCCAGAAAGAATCATAGGCAAGGATAGCTTTGAAAATTAGAAATTGAATACAATTAAAAAAGAAAAGCAAGCTATAGATAATAGAAATTCACAGTTACATGTACTCTTTTTTTTCTATTCTACTATCTGCAAGGAAATGCCCATTTCATTAAGATGAAAATAAAAAAGATGAATTTCATTTTTAAAAAGCAGTGGTTTCAAAAGATATGCAGCAGCACACTAAGTTTCAGCTAGATCTGTTAGAATTATATTGAATTTGTGCTTGTAAAATGCATGAGTTATCTAAGGATCTCATCAGTCAGTCGTATGGAGCTCCACTTGGAATCTCAGTGTATATGCAAATGTGCCAGAGATTCCTCACATCAAAAAATATTGCTGAGCATAAAGGGGAAAAGTTTTGAGGAATAGAGACACCCTGCACCTCTCTCTGTCTGTCTTTCTCTTTCTTTCTCCCTCTCTCTATCTCTGTTTCTCTATCTGTCTGTCTGTCTGTCTGTCTGTCTCTCTCTCTCACACACACACACACACACACACACACACACACACACACACACATATAGAGTTGCTTATTGTTGTTTCTGCTAATGACTCATCTACTCCAGAGTCATGTTCCACTTCCCATCAAAAACTTGTTTTATCACCTGCCTTGTGAAGGTGGGGAGGACATAGGATCTTAGGGTTGAAAACTGGAATTAACTTCAAAGATCATGTAGTTCAACTACTTCATTTTTACTGGCAAAGAAACTGAGCAAGTATGATGCTCTATTGCTAAGAAGCAGAGTCAGGATTTGAACCCAGGTCCTCTGACCCTAAATCTAGCTCTTTCCCTGAAATTTTAGATGACATGGGTTGTGACTGTTCCCTACCCTGCGCTTGATCTCTGGCCCATTTGCAAGAGCAACCTGCATGCTGAGGGTATGAGTATGAGGGGCAATTTCTACTGTAGTAGAAAACTGTTTTTTTTAAGTCAGTAGGCCTGGGTTCAAACCCTACCTCAGCCACTTGCTAGTTGGTCTAATAACCCTGGGCAAGTCACTAATTTTTCAACCTTAGTTTCCTCATTTGTAAAATATGGGTAAGAATATTTGTACTACCTGCCTTAGGGGTTACTATGAGGAAAATATTTTGAAAATCTTGAAGTACAATATAAATGTGAGTTGTTTTTATTAATATTTTTTAAAAGACTCTAGGATCTAGAATCAGAGCCCAGCGTTCCATTCCCTTGACTTTTCCAGCGGGGAAGGGGTGGGGTGGGGAATAACTTCCACGTTCTAAGCCTCCTCACTTGATCTACCAGAGCAATGAAAGCCTGTTTTGCTCCACAGAATTTGGGAGGGGCATTGATAGAAGAGAGGGAGAAGAGAAGATGAAGGTACAGAGCTTTCATACAGCACCAGGACAGCTGAAGCAGTGGTGGTTTTTTGGGAAAGAAGACAGAAAAAGGAGCTGAGTCAAAATGCTAAATCTCAGCTTTTCAACAGCTAGCTATGTGATTTTTGGCCTGTGATTTAACTTCTCTGGGTCCATTTTCTTATCATCGAGGCATCTGGATGACTAAAGCAATGGTTCTAAAATCAACAAGACCTGAGTTCAAATCTTGCCTCAGACACTTCCTTAGCAGTATCACCCTGGGCAAGTCACTTAACCTCTGCCTGCCTCAGTTTCTTCAGTTGTAAAATGGAGATAATAATAGCACCTGCTTCACAAGGTTGTTATACCTGGCATATAATAGGTCAGGAAAGGCCAAGGTTTAAATTTCAAGTCTACTACTGTCTCCAGAACCTTGGGCAAATCTCTTGATATCATTGGCCATTTTCTTTCTTTGTAACATGAAATGACTGGACCAGATAACCCACAAGATGAATTCCAGCTCTATGGACTGTTAGCCTTGTGAATTAATTTCAGAAGTTTTGGGTGGAGGGCTATAGAC
>NW_020954546.1:33757306-33773938 GCF_900497805.2 Vombatus ursinus | reverse complement strand
TAGCCTTGTGAATTAATTTCAGAAGTTTTGGGTGGAGGGCTATAGACACTGAAGACAAATCTTTTTCCTTAGGAAAAGAGAAGAACATCAGAAGAATGAAAATACTAAATTTTTTATCCCAGCTAACTAGCTCCGTGACCTCCAGCAAGTCACCTACCTTCCCCAGCGTCTCAAATTTCTTATTTGTAAAATGGAGGAAGGATGTCTTAGATACCTTTGAGCTGGAAAACTCCTAGGAAATCAGTCCAGAATAAGAATGGATTCTGGGCTGATGGATTTTCCTTCAGTTGACTCTCTCCTGGATGAGATCTTAAGTACCGGTTGTCTCCTTTGAGTATCTGAGCTTTAGGGGTCAGTGTCTTTTAAAAGGGAGGGGGAGAAAGAAAGAAAAAGAGAGAGACAGAGGGAGGGAGGGAGAGAAGGAGGGAGAAAGAGAGAGGGGTGGAAGGGAGAAGGAAGGAGAGAGGGAGGGAAGGAAGGGAGGAAGAAAAAGGAAAGGAAGAAGGAATGAAGGAAAGGAAGAAGAAAGGAAGGAAAGGAAAAGAAAGGAAGAAAGAAAGGAGGAAGGAAGGAAGGAAGGAAGGAAGGAAGGAAGGAAGGAAGGAAGGAAGGAAGGAAGGAAGGAAGGAAGAAAGAAAGAAATCCATTCTGAAAAATGACTTACTATATTGCCAGCCCTTCCACTCAGCTCAAGGATCTCCAGCTTGGTTGCTTTCAGCTAATCAGTTATTTCTGGTTTTCGTCATCCTAGACACTTTTGTATGGATCTCAGTCCAAGCTATCAGGTCTTACCTCATACCAGAAAGTAGACCTGCATCTTCAGAGACTTTCAGGGATTCTGATAACCCATATTCCCTCTTGCCTGTAGGAAAAATTTCACACTTTTGAGTCTGGCATTCAAAGCTGTCCCCAATCAGGCACAATCCCACCTTTCCTTCCATGTGTATGCTCACCATTGCCTGCGGACATCTAGCATTTTCCACCCTCTCTGTCTTTGTTCATGATTCTCTCTATTCATAAAATGCTTCCTCTTTACTGCCCCTCCATCTTTACCTGTTGAAATTCTACTCATCCTTAGAAGGGTAAATTCAAATGCCAACTCACCTCCTCTATGAAGTCTTCCTTGATCTCTCCCTTTTCCCCATTCAATAATGAGCCTTGCTCTCTCAGTCCTCACCTTGCCCCTTCCCTGCACCTCTCTTTCCCCTCTCCCAATATCATTTTGTATTGTTATCTATTATACTCCCAACCAGAAGGCATGCTCTATGAGAACAAGGGTCCTTTTTATCTGTGTATCTTCCCTAGCCCTAGTGCCTAGTATACTGTTCTCTGTAGAGCAGATGCTTAAGAAATGTTGGTTGAAGCTGAAAACCTAACTCTCACTTATCACATAATACTGTATATTGTAGGCATTTTCTGCCCCTACTAGACTAGAAACTCCTTGAAGTCAGGGATCCTTTTTCCTTTAAATTTCCTCTAAATTCTCTATCTTCCCTAGGTTCTTCCCTGAGCCTAGCTCAGGACTCTTCACACAGTAGAGTCTTAATAAATGTTTATTGTAGTATAAATTTAAGAGACTGGAATTCGGGACTTGTGGAAAGTGCTTGGCCTGAGAGTTAGGGAAGCAGGCTGCTGTGGTGGCGAAGCTGGGAGACCTGGGTTCAAATCCTGACTTTAAGACTATGCTGTTCATAGTTTCTTAACCTGAATTGGGGGAGGGGAGTTTGCCCCAGAGGACTTCCTTATCCTAGGAGCACCTAACAGGGCCCAGTCTCTCGCTTGCATGACTTGAAGCTTGCTGCATCTTGGTTTCCCAACACTTGCCTGACTGAAGCTGATCTGATTTCTTTTTTTTTTTTCTTTTTTTGGTGAGGCATTTGAGGTTAAGTGACTTACCCAGGGTCACATAGCTAGTAAGTGTCATGTGTCTGAGGCTGGATTTGAACTCAGGTCCTCCTGACTCCAGGGCTGGTACTCTATCCACTACGCCACCTAGCTGCCCTTCATCTGATTTCTTTATGCACCTGTAACTGTTTGGGGGCACAGTCATCTTAAAGTCAGTCTCACATTTTTCAAAATGGCAAAATAAATACTTGAGAAGCCCAAGCTTTTGTTCCATTCATAGTCTCTCCAGCCCGGTCTTGCCTGCTTGGAAGGAGTTACTGGAGGCCTGGCAAAGGCAAGGCCTGAAACTCAGGATTACTAAGGGCAGTGCTCCCCTAATGAGTCTTTGATTTCTCATGACTGTCTTGGGTGTGGTCTGTTGCTCCCTCAAAGGGCAGGACAGTGAGCAAAAACTCATCCAGCCCAAAGGAGGGACCAAGGTTTGTGGGGAAAGTCTATGCTAATACTATCAAAACTGAGAACTCATCTATATAACTATAAAACTATTTACATATGTAAAGAACTTTGCATGTAGTGTTTCATTTATTCCTTGCAACTGGGTGAGGTTCCCTGTAAGTGCAAGTGTTCTTTGGCTTATTTTACATATGAAGAAAGGAATAAGAAAAGAACTGGAGACCTGTGTGTTCTCAGCTAAGGTTGCTGAGAGAGAGAAAATATGCCTCTGAATATTTCTCAGAGTTGAAAGAAACAAACATCTTTAGCTCTTATTGCCTGCTGTTTACCCATTTTTCAGTCATTTCTGACTCTTTGTGACTCCATTTGGGGTTGAGATACTGGAATGGTTTGATATTTCCTTCTCCAGCTCATTTTTACAGATAAGGAAATTGAGGCAAACAGAGTTCAGTGATTTGCCCAAGGTCACACAGTTAGTGTCTCAAGTCAGATTTGAACTCACAAAGATGAGTCTTCCTGACCCCAGGCCTGGTGTTCTACCCACCATGCCACCTAGATGCCTCTATATTGTTATAATCATTGCATATATTGTTGTCCTTGTTCTTCTTACTTTACTCTAAATCAGTTCAAATAAGTCTTCACAGGCTTCTCAGAATTCTTCATATTTATTGCTTCTTATGCAGCAATATACCCTTGCATTCATTTACCATAATTCGTTTAACTGTTCCCAAATCAAAGGGCATCTTCTTTTGTTTCCAATTTTTTTTGCTGCAACAAAAAAGTGTTGCTGTTAATACTTTGCTGTAGACAGGATCTTTCTTTCTCTCTTTGACCTTTTTCAACAAGGATTTCTTGACTGGTCTGTTATGGTCTATTATGAATTTAAATGGACACTGAAACCCAAAACTACGTAACCTCTCTCAATCTCAGATTTGCAGAATGAGGGTGGTTGGACTAGACAACCTTGAAGGTGCTTTCCAGCTTTAAAACTTTTGAGCCAATGAGGAGAATGTCACGCCCATGATCAACTGGAATAGGGATGCTGGAAATCACCAGAGGCAAGCTGAAATTATTAATGAGTGATCAGTCTCTAGGAATCAAAGAGCCCATAAGAATCTAGAGTCCAAATCAGGAGGAACAGTTTAGGGTCAAGAGCTCTGGACAATCAGGAGTGAGGCAGTTTGGTAGACACAGTACCAGCTTAGGTGTTGCCTTCTTTAGAAAGTCAGGCTGGTGTAGTAGATAGAATGGTGCTTTGAAGGAAGACCTGAGTCCAAAACCCTCCCTTGAGCACTTAACTAGCTGTATGACCCTGGGCAAGTCATTTAATTTCCCTTGACTTCAGTGTCCTTATCTGTTAAATGGAGATAAGATCACCTACCTTGAAGGGTTGGTGAGAGGATCAAATAGGATGAAATGTGTAAAGTTCTGTAAACCTGAAAATTTTACATAAATATTGACTATTTTTAGTATTATTATTGTTATTTCAACAGAACGAGTATAGGTCAAGTTCCTTCTTGTTCCTTAAAGGCCTTGTCAGAAGCCCATATCTAGACACAAAGATCCCTAGGAAGAGAGATGGTCATCCAGATACTAGAGGTGAGCTTTAGGGTGCTCTCAGCCAAAGCATCATCACCATCTGTGGATGTGAGTTCCCATAGATACGGTAGATTTGATGGAGACTATAAATTGAAGGAAGACAAACCTCAGTCTTGGACTACCAGCTTCAGTATCACTGTGTACTATGGGGACTGCACCGATCTCTCACAGACTTTTACACCATCTTCCTAGAATGAGAAGCATGTAGATGTCTGGAATAGCTGCTAGTTAGATTCATCTAAGGCAGTAGAGGCATTAGAAAAACAAATCAACTGAATTATGGAAACAGAGCTAATGACATCATGCCTGGTCAACTGGCACCTGAGAGGCCTTGGGTGTGGCCTGGAATGGGAGGGCTGGTTTGGGGACATCTAGGTTCTCATCCCTTCACAACAAATAGTAGCTTCTGACCACGTGGCATTTTAAGGTTTACAAAGTGATTTTCCTACAGCATGGTGAGATAGTCTCAGTGTTATCATGTTACAAATGGAAAAACGGAGGCCTAGATTAGGAAAATGACTTGCCCCAGGCCATGGAGCTAATGAGCGTCAAAGCTATCTCAAACACAAGTCTCTTCATCTCATGTCCAACCTTTTTCACAATATTTCCTCTTAACTGAATAGTTGTATGTCTTTTGATAAATCAAGTAAAGACTATAGGCTCCAGTTTCCTAATCTGTGAAGTTGGGGAGGGACACGTGGCCCAAATAAAGCTCCAAGATTGCTTCCGGATCCAAGAAATGCTTGCAACAGTATTTAACCGACTTTTCATTGTAGAGGAGAACCCTGTGGTGGGGAAAATATAACTGCATGAAATAGATAGGGATTAAGCAAGGTGCCACAGTGGGTAGAGTCCCAGGCCTAGAGTCAGGAAGACTCATCTTCCTGAGTTCAAATCTCACCTCAGACACTTACTAGCTATGTAACTCTGGGCAAGTCGCTTCACTCCATTTGCCTCAGTTTCCTCATCTATAAAATGAGCTAGAAAAGGAAACGGCAAACCACTCCATTATCTTTGCTAAGAAAGCCCCCAATGGGGTCACAGAATCAGATACGACTGAAACAACTGAACAAAAACAGCAAGCTATCTGTACTTTACCCAAATAATATTTACATAGCTATTTTTTATTTTAAACTTAAATACAAAATAAGGAAAGAAAAAAGAAACAAGCCTAACTACTAAAACTAAAATAATGCAAAATAAGAAAAAAAAAACCACATTGCCTTGTGCACTGCAGAAACGTGAGAAAGGATTCAAAATATACAGCAAAAAATTTCCATTTCAAGAAAGTCTACTTAATAAATACTATGCATTGTGCTATACATAGTGATTTCTGTAGTTGGAAGGGACTTGTCCACATTCCAAATTCCTTTTCTTCCAAGGTTGATGTACAAAGAGCTTGATGGGCCCTGAGCTGACCCTTCTCCCCAAAGTCTTCCAAATCCCAATGGAACCTCTCAATTGAATTAAACAAGCATTTCTCAAGGCTTACTATATTCAAGTCACTTTGCTAGGTGTTAGGGTTATAAAGACAAAACCAAAACAGCCTGGACCCTTCAGGAACTTACATTGTACTAGGGGATGTGCATGGACACATGTACATGAATACAAAGCATATGCAGAGTAATAGAAGGTAATTTCAAGAGGGACAGGGTGGTATGGACAGAGAAATCAGGAGAGGTCTTGTGTGGAGTGGCACACCTGAACTATGCTTTGAAGGAGGCTAGGAGTCCTGTGAGATGGAGACGATAAGCATATTCTATACATGGAAAATCACCCATTCAAAGGCACAGAGGTGGGTAATGGAGATCAATAAGCATTTATTAAGCACCTATTGTGTATCAGGCACATTTGTCCGAGAACCAACCTGGCCAAGTCGGAAGAGGGTGAACTACTAAACAAAGATGTTAGGGGAAACCAGGCAACTCTTATTTATGAAGATGTAGAAAAAGTTTTTATTAGAAGGGGAGGGAAGATTCTGATATCATCACTAGACCCTTGAGTTCTATGGAACTCACTTTGGGTATAAGAATGGCCTAAGCAAGAATTCTGTGTGCCTTTTTATCCAACAAGAGGGCCCTAGTCACTGGAGTTAAATAGAGGTCTATTATCCTCCTAATAGATATCCTAAACACCTCAAGGTGTCTACTGGAAGGGAAGTGACTTTAGGCTTACATCACCTACTAAATCAGGGGCTGAATTGGACTCATACCTCTTTCCCTAGAATTCCCATGAAGTTCTACAACCCCATGGACCACCTCCCTCCTAGATAATCTGACCTTATGACAGATGCCTTCCCTTGGATGACAGCATCCACATCCCCTGGGAAAGGGAATAAGCAGATTCTCTGATTTCCTTTGGTGGGAGCAACTTGAATTTTTGGTGGAAAGGTGCTGCTGTATGAGCGGCTCCAAATTCTTAGTTATTCTGTCATTGGGCTGGGGCCTTAGTCACTGGTTAATTTGCCCAGACTTCTGTAAACACTTGGTGTGGGTGGAACATATCTACCCCAATTATTCCCCACCCACTCCAAAGGAGATGTCACTGAGAAGTCAAGGGTGGCTAACAGGAAACTTTTTCCTGGGGATGGGCAGTGGGGGGATTGGGGTAGGCTGGGGAACAATACAGAGCTTCAGGGAATAAGATAGGATTCAATGGGAGAGAGAAAAGTCAACCTTCTTCGGAATACAACTGCAAGCAAGCAAACAAATGAGCAGAAGAAAGAAAGAAAGAAAGAAAGAAAGAAAGAAAGAAAGAAAGAAAGAAAGAAAGAAAGAAAGAAAGAAAGAAAGAAAGAAAGAAAGAAAGAAAGAAAGAAAGAAAGAAAGAAAGAAAGAAAGGAAGGGAGGGAGGAAGGGAGGGAGGAAGAAGGAAAAGAAGGACAGATAAGAAAAGGAGAAAGAAAAGGGAAAAAGCCCACTACTTTCACCCTAAATGCCCCATTATTAAAGCTCTTATTTCACAAGATTACCTTTCTATTCAGTTGTCACATTGATTTTTACCATTTAACAACAGCATGCAGTAGGTTAAGGTATATTGGAGGGAGGAAAGGGAAATAAAATTTTAATAACAATAATAATTTCTTTATTATGAATAACATAGCAATATAGTGCACTATAATGAAGAGAGTGCTGGATTTGGAGTCAAGTTGACTCCAAGTTCACATTCTGCCTTAAAGCCATACTGCCTGTGTGACCCTGGCCAAGTCACATAACCCTTCTGAACCTCAGTTTCCTCATCTGTAAAATCTGAGACCTAGATTCTAATATCTGTGAGCCTATGAAATCATTAGCAAACATGACCATTTCAATATGCAAAGAAGAAAAATACAGAGATTTGTATATGAAACAATGAATGTCTGTTACATGATTCATTTTAAAGTGCATATTAAACTTCACCCAGGCAAACCAGAATGAATAACCAGGTCCTGGAGCTGCATATCCAGAGCTTTCTCTACTTTATATGCACCTGGGCTTTGCTCTGTTCCTCACCCTTGACACTCCATCTCTGGCCCAATTGGGAACAAAATCACCCTGTTTACTAGAAAGGTACAAATTTCACACACACCCCTGCTCTACCCCTCATCATAGACTCACTGACATTCAAAGCTATAACGAGCTACAAAGATCATGCAGTCTAACCCACTCGTTTTAAACGGGAGGAAACTGAGGCCCAGAGACATAAAGAGTGAGAAGTCATTTCAGTCACTCAAGCCCAAATTTCCCAGCTTAGTCTAGGCTCTTTCAACTACAAGCTGCCTCTGTTAGTTCGGCCTCTGAATGCAAAAGGGGTATCAATCAACCAATCAATCAGTCAATCAACAAGCATTTCTTATGAATCTCTTATGTGGGAGGATAATAATTAAAAAAATGAAGCAATTCCTATTCTCCTGAACAAATACAATTATGTAAGGAATAAACTTTAAAAATAAATATAAAGTAATTAAGGAGATTGGGTACTAGTTGTGACAGAGATGTGGGTTTCTCATCATCTTTTTCTATTTTTTTCTTTCTTACTAGTAGTACAAACTGGAAGGAAGATAGCAAAGAGGTAAACATGGAAGAACTCTCCAGGTATCTCTCTAAAAACTCTTCTTCATTAAAGACAGAGGAGCAACCACATTTATATTGTTGCATCACAGTCCTAGATGAATCAGGAAAGGATTCATGTATAAGGTGGTATTGGAGCTAGGTCTTGAAGGAGGGTAATAGTAAGCACAGAACTCATTCCAGGCAGGAGCGATGGCCAGTGCAAAGGGCAGCAGACCAGAGATGGAGTGCCAAGTATGAGGAGCAGAGAGAAGTTTGGCTGGACCAAAGGGGATCTACAGTAGAAACAGCACTGGATTTGGAGCTCAGGGAGTTAGGGGTGCATCCTTGCTTGGCCATTTGCTTCCTGTGCAACTTTGAGCCTTCAGAGTCCTCATCTGTAAACTGATGGGCTTGGACTAGATGACCTCTCAATTCCCTTCTCAGATAAAGCAGCGATCACATGATCTCAGGCAGAAATTTTCAGTTGTTTCCAAACCTTCATGACCCCATTTGGGTTTTTCTTGGCAGAGATACTGGAATGGTTTGCCATTTCCTTTTCCAGCTTATTTTATAGATGAGGAAACTGAGGCAAACTGAGATAAGTGATTTACCCAGGGTCACATAGCTAGTAAGTGTCTGAGGCCAGATTCAAACCCAGATTTTCCTGACTCCAGTCTTGGCATTCTATCCATTGAGCCACCTACCTGCTCAATATACAGTCCAGAAATACAAGCCGTAGAACAGGGGAATATCATAGACACTAGAGTTGAAAGAGACCTCAGAGACTATCATAGAGTCTAACCCCCTCATTTTACAGATAAGGAAACTGAGGCAAACAGAATTAAGTGACTTGGCCAAGGTCACATAGCTAGTAAGTGTCTAAGGCCAGATTTGAACTCAGGTCTTCTTGACTCTAGGCCCAGAACTCTATCCACTGCTACACCTAGTGCAGAAATAGGTGGGGCTAAAGCTATCAGAGGAGTGTACTTGCCTCCCCAAATGTTAACGCAGTATCTTTCCTTGGAGTATCTGTAGTCAGGCCTGGGTTCAGCTAAGTGTTCACAGTGTGTGATGGAAGTACTGGCCTTTCATTTCTCACACATGTAGAGAACTGAGTCAAATTTACTAAAGTTAAGAGCCATTCCCCAATTGTTAAGTGATCAAAATATTTGAACAGTTTTCAGATGAATTAACCAAAGCTGTCTATAACCATATGAAAAAAAAATGCTCTAACTCAGTATTGATTGCAGCAATGCAAATCAAAACAATTCTGAGGTACTACCTCATGCCTATTAGATTGGCTAATAGGACAGAAAAGGAAAATGACAAATGGTGGGAGGAATGTGGGAAAAAATGAGATATTAAGGCATTGTTAGTGGAGTGGTGAACTGATTCAACCATTCTGTAGAACAATTTGGAACTATGCCCAAAGGGCTATAAAACCATGCATACCCTTTGACCTAGCAATACCACTACTAGTTCTGTATCCCAAAAGAGATTTTAAAAAAAAGGAAAAGGACCTATATGTACAAAAATAGTAATAGCAGCTCTTTTCTCATGGCAAAGAATTAGAAATTGAGGGGATACCCATCAATTGGGGAATGACAGGGCAAGTTGTGGTGTGTGATTGAGATGGAATACTATTGTGCTATATAAGAAATGATGAGTGGGATGCTCTCAGAAAAGCCTGGAGAGACTTGCATGAGTTGATGCAAAGTGAAACGTACTGTGTACAAAGTGACAGCAAAGGCATTCTGTGAATGACTTAGCTCTTCTCAGCAATACAATGATCCAAGGCAACTCTGAAGGACTTATGATGAAAAATGCTATCCATCCCCAGAGAAAGAAGTGATAGTGTCTGAATACAGATTGAAGTATACTTCTTTACTTTATTTTTCTTGAGGTTTTTTTTTCCTTTGTCTATGTTCTCTTTTGCAACATGACTGTGATGGATATGTTTTGCATGACTACATATGCATAACCTATATCAAATTGCTTGTCTTCTCAATGGGGGTAGGGTGGGGAGGGAGGAAGGGAGAGAATTTGGAACTCAAAGTTTAAAAATGAATGTTAAAAATTGTTTTTACATGTAACTGGGGAAAAATAAAATACTAAATAAAAATTTTTTTTAAAGAAAGTACTGTCCTTCCTGTTTCAGCTCTGACTCTCCTCACATTTCCTCTGCCTCAATCTTTCCATGCCTCAGCCTGATTCAAATCAATGGGTATTTATTGCACATTGACTAAGCGCCAGGTGTGGGACCATATGGGAATTACATAAGATCACAGAATTTAGAACTAGAAAGGACTTTAGAGAGCAGCCTGTCTAAACATCCCATTTTACAGGTGAGGAAACTGAGGTAAGGAAAGAGGTAAGGTGAGGAAGTTCTCTCTCCAGAGGGAGAAAGTAATTTGCCCAGGGTCACACAAATTCTAAGTAGCAGAGCCCAGATTTGAAATCAGTGCCTCTGATTTCCAGGCCAGGGCTCCTTCCACAACATCACGCTGCCTCTCTTACAACATCATCCTTGCCCTCAAGCAGTTTATAGACTCATTAGAGAGTGAGATGCAAATGTTTCTGAAACAGTTAAATGAACTATTTGTTTGTGTTGTTCAGTCGTCTCCAACCCTCCATGATCCCATTTGAGGTTTTCTTGGCAGAGATACTAGAGTGGTTTGCCATTTTGTTCTCCAGCTCATTTTACAGATGAGGAAACTGAGGCAAACAGGGTTAAGTGACTTGCCTAGGGTCACACAGCTAGTAAAATGCCTGAGGCCAGATTTACACTCAGGAAGAGGAGTCTTCCTGACTCCAGACCCAGAGCTCTATCCACTGTGCCACTAAGCCACATCCTTAAATAAACTATAAAATGGGTTTAATAATATCATGGCATCCATTCACAGAACTATTGTGAGAATTTAATGAGGTTATGCATGTAAAGTGCTCTGTAAATTTTAAATCACTATTTCAATGTCATCAGGGATTATTAAGATCTCATTATCATCTCTCTTTTTTAAAGTTCTTAATAATAGAATAGACTGGAAGGAAGAACAGCAAGGAGATGAAAATGGAAAAGATCTGTAGGTACTTCTCTAACAAACTCTTCATCAAAGACAGAGGAGCAAACACATTACACCATCATTTCATGGTCCCTGAGGTGCTACATGAAGAAATGAAAGAAACTTTAAAGAAAACAACATCAAAAAGAGCCATTAGACCAAACCAAGCACACCTAGACAGGATTCATACTGGAGGTCACACAATTTTGAGGGAATTGAAAGATTAGTTCTGGAGGGGAATGCAGAACAATTGAAAACACCAACAACAGCAGTCAACATTTGTTAAGCATCTACCAGGAGTCAAAAACTAAACAGCTTCTGACCTCAAAGAGCTTGTATTCTGGGGGAGGGGGAGAGAGAACATAATACAAAGGAAATTAAATGCAAGCAAATGCAAATATGTGAAGGCAGGGCACTAGCAAATGGGGGGGTGGGGAGGTCAAGACAAGCTTCCAGCTGGAGATGAGACTTGAGCTGAAGGAAGCTAGCAATTCTGTGAGGAGGAAATGAAGGAAAAGAAAAGTAGTCTATATATGGGGCCCAGAGAAAAGGATTTAGAATCTTGTTTGTGGGAAACAGCACTCAGACCAAGCTGGCTGTAACATAGAGTGTGTGAAAGAATAGCATGCAATAATCATGGAAACGCAGCCTGGAGTCAGATGGGAAAGGCTTTAAAAGCCACACGGAAGAGTTTGTGTCCTATGCTAGAGGCAAGAGGGAGCCATTAGAGTTTCTAGAGCATGGGAATGATGTGGCTGAATTTGTGCTTTAGGAGGATGGATTTGATAGCTGTACAGAGGCCAGATTAGAGAAGAGAGAGAGTTCTAGAAGCAGGGAGATGGATTAGGGGCTGTTGCAGTTGTCTGTAAGAGAGGTGGTGAGGGATTAAATTTATGTGGAAACCATCTGAGCAGAACTGTTGCTGTTCTTTAGTTATTCCAGTCGTGTCTGACTCTCCATGACCCCATTTGGGGTTTTCTTGGCAAAGATACTGGAGTGGTTTGCCATTTCTTTCTTCAGCTCATTTTACATTTGAGGAAACTGAGGCAAACAGGGTTAAGTGACTTGCCCAGAGTCACACAGCTAGTAAGTGTCTGAGGCTGGATTTGAACTCATGAGGATGAGTCTTCCAGATTCTAAGCCCAGGGCTCTAGAGTGCCACCTAGCTGTGCTCTGAGTGGAGAGAAGGGGACAAATGGGAGATATGTTATGGAGACAGAACTGGTAAAGCTTGGCAAATGGTTAGATGTTAGACATAGGAGGTAAAGGAGAGGGAGGAATTGATGTTGAGGCTCGAGTGACTAGAAGTCTGACGGCACACTGAGCAAACAGTAAGAAGATGGGAAGGTTTGGTAAGAAAGAAAATGGGTTCTGTTTTAGACTATTGAGTTTGAGATGTTTACAGCATATCCACCGGGAGACAAGCAATATGCAGTTAGAGCTGTGGGCCCGGAGATTAGAAAGGAGACTTTGTCTAGATATAATAAGGAACCTGCTGGAGCCAGCTCAGATGGCTCCTGAGAGCCTATCATCAAATGTTCAGTGGGAATGTTTATACCCCAGAAATTAGCAAACATTATTTGATTCCTTATTGGGTTAATTGTCTAGGCTAAAGAATGGTGACGAAGAAAATGTTAATGCTGCAGATTACACTTCAAAGTATAATGTACAAACATTCCTCCCCTCCCAGGGTTGGTTGTTAAACATTTGTTAGCAGATCCCCAGATCTGGCAGTTATCTGCCTAGAGGCATATTTGTTAACCCAGAGGAATTGAGAATGTGTAGGGTGAAAAGATGAGGGTCAGGGCAGAGTCTTTGGGTAACCCATGGGTGGGGAAGGGGGTGTTGAGTAAGGACAAGGATCTTGCAAAGGGGTCTGAGAAGGAACAAGCAGGTAGTTAGAGAGCAGGGTCAAAAAAAGCCTAGGAATCAGGGAGTGTCCAGGAGAAAGAAACAGGTAACAGTATCAAATGCAACAGAAAGGTCAAGAGGGTAAGGTGAGAAAAGGCCATTGGATTTGATAATTTATAAATCATTGATAACCTTGGATAGAGCAGTTTCAGTTCAATCAATCAACTTTCATTAAGCACCTACTATGTGTCAGGCGCTGTGCTAAATCCTAGGGATACAAAAAGTGGCAAAAGGCAGTTCCTGTCCTCAAGGAACTCACAATCTAATGGGAGAGACAGTTGAGCAATGAAGTCATAAAAAAATATTATGGATGTATAAATATTGAAAAACCTCGAGTGGGAGGACATCAGTAACTGACAATCCTGCTTTCTAATATCTAAAAATATTTATGAGAGTAATCTATGTATGTACTGAGGGCATTGTTAATGGAAATATTAGAAAGAAACAGACCACCAAATAATATTCTAAAGCAGAATGCATCTTTACAATCACATAACTGGCTAAAATGTGGAGAGAACACAAGCTCTCACTACGCTTCTTGTTGATTAACTATAAGATAGAACCACCTTTATAAGCTTTCCTCTGACAAAGTGCCTCTCATACAAATATCAAAGCCACACAAGGTTCCCTGAAAGTTATAATGACAGAGATGATTTCTTTTGGCATCCCTTTGATTATTAGTTTCATATATGAAAAACATATGTTCACCAACAGTATTTGTCACTGTCATGGAAGATGTCCAATGCAGAATGGAAATGGAAGAAGGGTTCCTCATCAGTGATGTGGTCCTCCAGACACTCTTGGCATTGTGCCGATTGCCTCAAGATGTAGAGCATTGTAAGGTCTTCCAAATGCAATTCTCAATCATTCAGAAAACTCTGGCCTAATTATCTACATGGGACAAAACAAGTGGAAGAGGAATGGTTATTGGACAGAAATGATAGACGCTTAGGTAGGCAAACCATGGAGCTAATCCATCGATATATAGATGTTTGTTAGATACTTCCCATAGATAAGAAATTGGGCCCAGAATTGAATAGGACGAAGGGAGTAGGTTATGTAGCATTTGGGAAATGCATAGTTCTTTTGATAACCACAAGCTTTTCCCTGAAACAAAGCTCATCTTTTCAATTCTAATACTTTTCCGGTGACAGTATATGTGACTGTGAATACTGCACTTTCCAAAAGACTCAAAATTGTAAATTACTTTAAGATCAATGGGGAAATAACATGGCAATCCAATGTGTTGAATCCCCATTACTGACAGTACAAAAAGTATCATAAAAAGAATATCAAAGACATGAATGGCCACAAAAATAAAATGGGCTTATCATGTATTGAGAGGGAAGGATAAATAGCTGGCATGCCTGCAACGGTACACCTTGATGAATTGAAGAGATCAATGGAGAGAACTCCAGCTTGCTGGGTAGAATCCCTATAGAGGATATGCAAAAGGACATAGACCAGCATAGCAAAATATGAGAAGGCTGAATGGGTCATAATCTACACCATGGGAGGGAGTACCTACATCCACATGATTGCAGATCCATCGATGGTTCACAGTTTAGAACAGTTTAAGATTGCACTTGATTAAGAGTCAAAAGAGTCAACTAAATGACAGTTATCACTACAGAAATTCAAAGAAGGGAGAGATGAACCACAGTGACCCACAGATAGAAAATTTCTTACAGAAGGCCGGCCTTGAAATGGGGATCAGATTTATGTGAGCAGACAGTATTCCAGAGAGAACAGTATAAGCTAAAGTCATTCTCACATTTCAAATTCGGCAGTGATGGAAGGAGGAAAGGGAAGTGGAAATAGTATACTGTGAGGCATCCATCAATCTTCTCTACTTCAGAGACAGCTAGGTGATGTAGTGGATAGAGGGCTGGAATCAGGAAAACCAGGGTTCAAACCTTGCTTCAAATGCTTCCTAGTGATATGACCTTGGGCAAGTCACTTAACTTCTGTCTGCCTCAGTTTCCTCATTTGTAAAGTAGCAATAATAGCACCTATCTCCCAGAGTTGTTGCAAAGATCAAATGAGATGATATTTGTAAGGCACCTAGCACAGTGCTTGGTACTTAATAAATGCTTATTCCCTTCCCCCTCTGGATGGACAGTAGTATCTCACAGACTTTAAAGCTAGAGGTCACCTTAGAGGTCATTTGATTCCACTCACTTATTTTATAATTTACGGTAAAATAAACTGAGGTTCACAGAAGGGGAAAGACTTGCTCAAATTCACACGTCAACAACAAGGAAGAACAAGGATTTGAGGCCATATCTCTTGCATCAAAAATCTAACACGTTTCTGCTCTCTGCCTCTTCCCAGGGCTTTGCTTTGTGTGACTGAATATGGCTGACATCTTTTCAATCAAGACCCTCCTCCTACAATTGTTTGGTAGTTCCTGGTGTCTTCCTATCTCCCCATCTGGGAAAACAGAAGTCCCTGTTGTGTTTGGTAACCATGTTGCATATTTCAATGAGTCTCAGCCTTCAGATTCCCCAGGCTTCCCTTACTATTTTTATCCCTTTGCCCCACCTGTGTTTATTGACCTCATGATGTTGAATGCTCTTCAAGGATCAGCCTACTTTCCCTCTATTGCTCACTCTAAAGGCACCCATGGAATCACCACCCCCAAAGCCTTGGAGCGAGCCCTGACATTCTTCCCATAGATAATATGTGATTTTGCTGAACCATTGTGGGAAGGGCAAGCAAACTAGAGTTCCTTCAAGCAGACCTGCTTAGCTGGCTTTGTTCCCAGAAAATGAGCTTCACTACCAAGTCCAGACACCTAGAAAAGACAATTAGTCATACCGGTGACTCAGGCTCCACGATTCTTGGTCTCTGTTGCTTTGGGAAATCAGTGCCCATTTCAACCAGCAGAGGGAGCTGTTCATCAGAAATGGCTGCAATACCAGAGAGATACTGGCTTGAAGTCCAGTTATATTTACCTTCCTTGTAACTTTTGTATTTGTTTCATATTTGAAGGAGCCTTGAGGAGGGGGGGGGGGGAGAGAGAGAGAGAGAGAGAGAGAGATTCTGATTAAGTTTAACCTCAAGCCTGGCAAGAAAAAGAAATTGGACTGGATGATCTTGAAAATCCTCTTTAGCTCTGAAGTGATGATCCTAAGCTCTCTTCCTAACAGTACAGACTGAGCCAAGACTGCCCTGCATGCTTGGAATGCACCTCCTCCTCACCTTCACCTCAGAGAATCCCTTGTTCTCTTCAACACTCAGCTCAAGCACCCCTTCCATGTGAAGCCTTCTGTCATCATCCCTGATCTTCAGCTATTAGTAATGCCCTTATATTTACTGTGTCCATAGTTTGCATATATGTATACATTGTCTTACCTTATAGACTGTGAACATCTGAAGAGAATAATTTGTTTTCTTTATTTTTATCTTTGGAACTCCCACACTTACCATGAGGCTTGGCACATAATAAATTCTTGATAAAGATAGATAGATGTTCAGATGCTTACTAGCTGTATGACTCTGGGCATGTCACTTAACCTGGATTGCCTCCCTCCCTCCCAAAAATAAATAAAACCTTAAAAAAAAAAGATAGAGAGGAAGATAGATGGGGAGATAGATAGGAAAATAGGGAGGTGGTAGATAAACAGAGTGATAAGGAGATATGGAAATAGATAGGTAAACAGGGAGATGGTAGCCAAACAGAGTGATAGATAGATAGATAGATAGATAGATAGATAGATAGATAGATAGAT
>NW_020954546.1:33715819-33757296 GCF_900497805.2 Vombatus ursinus | reverse complement strand
GATAGATAGATAGATAGATAGATAGATAGATAGATAGATAGATAGATAGATAGACAGATAACTTCAATGATATGTTCAGTGAAAGAGTGCTGGCTTTGGAATCAGAGAAGCTGCTGGTCTCAAATCTAGGCTCTCTCCTCAGCTTTTGGAGTCTAAAACAGGGGGTATAAAAGACTATTTTGAGTCCTTAAAACAGTACTGGAAAGAACCTCAAAGACTCAATGTAACTCTTACCTAAAGCAGAAGCTCACGGGGTAAAGACAGGAAAAAGCAATGGGATGGATATCATGTGCAATACTCAGAGTCGTTCTCACTTACCCAACCTGCCTGACAGGCACAGTCCAACCCAGGGCCTAGAATATGTGCATGTGGGATCTATTCATTTCTTCACCGGATTTTCCTAAAATACTTTGCCTGACTCTCTCTTTTGCTCCTCTCACAGTGTTCCTTGCTTGTTTCTTATTTATATTTATATTTATCTTTCCATATGCCACATCCCTTCAGTAGACTGTAATCTCCTTGAGGACAAGGTAGTATGATTTTTCTTTGTCTTCATAGCCTTTTCAGTTGTCTTGTTCATAGTAGACTTATTAAAAAATATATTAATTGAAATGAATAGAATGGCTAGAATTTAAATTAACTGGATCTCATTTCAAAGTAATTAAACCACATTGTATAACTTGCCACAGACTCTTGATTATTCAGGCTAACAATAATAATAATAATAATAATAATAATAATAATAGTACACACACATGTATCTTTTAGGCTAGCAAACCACTTTATATTATATTATTCATTTGATGGGCTAATAGGGACAAAGTTTATCCCTAAATGATGTAAGACAAGTGAATCAGGCAATGATTCATCAGAATGAATGAATGAATGACTGAATGACTGAATGATGCTGTCTTACTTGAGTTCTTGGAAATCAGTACTCTGTACCAAGGCACAAAACATAGTGCAGGAAGATGCCATACCAAGCTGTTGGCAAGGAAACAACAACAACAAAATACCTCACCATCTGTGGTTCTAAATTCTAATGAGCAATGGAAAAAACACAATGTGAGGGAAATTACATTGGAGTCCCAGCTCCATTGCTAATTCATTATGATCTTGAGTGAGGCAAATAAGCTATCTGGGTCTCAGATTCCTCATCTGTAAAATGAGAGAATTCCACCCTCCATTTTGGGACTAGGTATAGACAAACCCCAGTTAAAAAGCATAATGTATTCCAAAAGTTTTAGGTTGCGTGTTTGGAACTCAAAGTGTGTTTTCCTGAAGAAGGAATGTTTAAAAAGGTGATTAGGTTCCCATTTAATCAATCAATTAGCAAGCACTTATTAAGCACCTACTATGTTCCAGGGGTGGGGAACCTGTGCCCCCTAGGTCCTCAAGTGTGGCCCTTTGAGTGAATCCAAACTTCACAGAACAAATCCCCTTAATAAAACAATGTGTTCTGTAAAACTTGGACTCAGTCAAAAGGCTGCACCCAAGGCCCCAGAGGGACACACATGGCCTCAAGGCTGCAGGTTCCTCACCCCTGTCAGGCACTGTATGTGGGTGCCAAGGATGATAAAATAAAAGACCTTGCAAAAAATCTTATAGTTGAGCCAGGTAAGGCAACATGTGCACATGTGGGTGTACACAAAGTAAATATGTAGTAGATACAAAGTGATTTTGAAGGAGGTACCAGCCACTGGGGACATCTGGAAAGAACGGGTGTTGAAGACGGTACTTGGGCTGAGCCTTAAAGGAATTTCAGAATTCTGAAAAATGAAAGTAAGACAGGGAGGGATACATGGGGGACAGCCAATACCAAGGCATGGAGGTGGGAGACTGAGTACAATGTATAAGAAACAGCAAATAAGACAAGACCTCAGAGTGTGCAGAGCGTAGTAATATACAGTAAGAAAGGAAAGGTCAATAGTGGCCAGGTTGTAAATGTGTTTAAATGCCAGTGATTTATATTCAATCTTAGGGGTACTAGTGAGCCATTAGAGTTTATTGAGTAGGAGAGTGACATGATCAGATTTGCACTTTAGGAAAATCATTTTGGCAGCTGTGTAGACGATGGATTGGAAAGGGAGACCACATTCATCAATTTATTAAAAAAATTAATTTTTATGCCCAGCACTGCTAAGTGCTATAGAGGATTTAAAATTCATAGATTGCCAGACTATCAGAGTTGGAAAGGACCTCAGAGACCACCTAGCCTAATCCGTACCTGAACAACGTCCTCTACAATCTACCCAACAGTCTTCAGCTGAGCCTTCGCTCGAAGCCTTCTCATGAGGAGCCCCTTTTATATGGTTCTGATCGTCTGGAAGTTCTTTTTCTTACATGCAGCCTTAAATCTACTGCAGCTGCCTCACTTCAATCCTCTTCTGCCCCTGTCTTTAAGGGAGGCATGGTCTCTGCCCTCACAGGGGCCTGAACTCACAGTTTTGTGACTTTTGAGAATTCACTTAAGCAAATTCAACAAGCATTTATTAAACACATATATGGGGGGGGAGACAAAGGGAACTCTCATTTCACAACATCTAAATCTCTCTCTCTCTCTGTCTGTCTCTATCTCTATCATCTTTTATGTATCATCTATCTATTGATCTGTCTTCTATTTCTCTATGTCATCTATCTATTTCTATAGATTTACTTATCCATCTATCTATTAGAGGCAGCTGGTGGCGTGGTAGATGCTCCAGGCCTGTAATTAAGAAGTTTCAAACCCAGTCTTAGTCACTTACTAGCTGTGTGACTCTGAGCAAGCCACTTAACTTTGATTTGCCTCAGTTTCCTTAGCTGTAAAATGGGGGTAATAATCACACCTACCTTTCAGGTTTGTAGTAAAGAGTAAATGAGGTAATATTTATTTTAAAAAATTCTCAACACAGTGCCTAGCACATAGTGGGTGCCATATAATTGCTTATTCACTTCCCCTTCCCTCTGCCTGCTACCCCCACCAATCTACATGGGGTAAATTGGAGGGAAGGCACTAGCATTGAGAAGGTCTTGAGACAGCCTAGTAAAGAAAGTGAACTCTAAACAGAGCCTTGAGGGAAGCTCAGAAGTGGAGGTGAAGAGGGAGAGCATTTCGGGTACAGAGGACAGCCAGCCAAAAGGCACAAAGCCAGCAGATTGTGTCATCGTCAAGGAAATGAAAGGAGATGAGTGTGGCTGGATTGTAGAGTGTACGTGGAGGAGACTGGGGTATAAGAAGACTGGGAATATCAGAAGGGCACAGGCTGTGCAGGGCTTTAAAAGCCAAACAGAGGAGTTTACATTTGATCCTAGTTTCTCTGTGCCTCAATCCCCTCCTTTCTAAAATGGGTATAATAATATTTGTATTACCTACATCACAAGAATACTGTGAAGAAAGCTCTTAGTAAACCCTAAAGCACTACAGAAATGTGAGCAGCTATTGAATCACCACCACTACTAATAGTACTAACAGTTAGTTGGTGTGGTGGCTAAGACCACTGGACTTGGAGTCAAGGAAAACCAGAGTTCGAATTCTGCTTCATATACTCTTTTAAATTGTGTAATCTGGGGTAAAACACTTGATTTCTCTTCTTGGTTTCTTACTCCGTAAAATGGGGATAACAATAGCACCTAGCTCCCAGGGTTATTGTGAGGATCAAAGGAGATAAATAACATGTGTATAGCTCTTTGCAAATCTTTAAAGGCTATGTAATGCTAGCTACTATCATTGCTACTGAAATAAGACACAATTACAAAGAATCCTAACACATTCCATGAGAGGTGCCTTAAAGACATGTAAAACAAAGTGCCCTCTGAGGGGCAAGGTCATTGACTGGGGGCATTAAGGAAGACTTCCTGGAGGAGGTGCCATGTGTTGGACTTTAAAGGTTGAATGGGAACTCAGCAGGCAAAGTGGGAGAGGGAAGACAGTCTAAGCATCAAAAATCAACCAATTTAATCCAAAACTCAACATGAATACTGAGCATATATGGGTTTTGTTGCTGACAGTTGCCTGAGAGCCAGAGGATATAGAGTGGGAAAGTTCTGGATTGGGAATCAGAAGCCTGGGATATGTATTCTGTATTCACTTATCTGGGAACATCTTCTATCCTCCCTACCCAATAGAATGCAAGCTCTTTGAAGGCACAGACAAACTCACTTTGTATTTGGATCCTCAGTGACTAGTGCATTGAGGTATTTAATAAATACTTATTGAATTCAATGGAACTGGACCAACTTGTGTAACCTTGGAAACATCAGAATATCCTTATGATGTAGGTAGTACAAATATTATTATACCCATTTATTATACCTGATTTTTATTTTATTTTTTCCTCAATTAGATGTAATCAAAATTTTTTAACATTCATTTTAAAAATGTTTCCAATTCTCTCCCTCCCTCCCCTAGCCCCTTCTTGAGAAGGCAAGCTGTTTGACGTAGATTATGCAAGTGAAGTCATGCAACACGTTTCCATATTAGCCATGTTGCAAAAGAAAGCACAGACCTCAAAAGCAAGAATAATAAAAAAGCAAAAATAGCATGCTTCAATCTGCATTCAGACTCCATCAGTTCTTTTTCTGAAGGTGGATAGCATTTTTCATCATAAGTCCTTTGGAAAGACTTCTAGCTTATCCCGTCATAGAGAATGTTTGCTAATGGTTTGAAATAAATACTACTTATCATTTTAAAGAAATCTCCATTTATTCCTTGCTTGCTAATGTTTTTAAAGAGGAATGAGTGTTGTATTCTGTCAAAAGCTTTTTCTACATCTGTTGAGATAATCATACGAGTTTTGTTGGTTTTGTTATTTTACCTACTTTAGAAAGGAGCAACTGAGACCTAGAAAAGTGAAGAGATGTTTCTAAGTGTCCTGGGTCTCAGTTTCCTCATCTGGGAAGTGAGAGAGTCGAACTCATAACAGCTCATGCTTAAAGAGTATTTTCCTTACAACAACACCACTAGAGTAAGTAATTCAATTATTATCATACCCACTTTATAGATAAGGAAAATTAGGCTCAGGGAGATAAAAATGATATGCCCACTTGACCATAGCTATCAAGTATTAGAGCCAGACTGGAATTTGCAACTTCTAACTCCAGGTTGGACCACAGATATTTCCATTGTACTGCACTGCCTCTGGACAATAGGATGTCTAAGTGGTAGCTCTCTGAGCCTGCCCTTCAGTTAGTATGATCTTACCAATGCCATCAGGAATAGAGGGATTAACATGACATTTTCATTGCAAATGTGGATGGTTTGGCTGCCTGACCAAGCCTTTTGTAGATTTTTCTAACAACCTGACCACTATTTATAATGCTGCTTCTATGGAAAAATATCTTAGAATTTCAGGGGTTTGTCTCCCCCTAGGTATAACTACAGCCAGGATAAGGGATGTACCTGTTACCTACCCTGAACCCCAGCCATTCCTACTGAATAAATGTTTTCTTACTCCTTATCATTTAGTTCAGAAACATTTATAAGTACCTACTATGTGCCAAACAGGCATTGTGCTAAGCCCTGGAGATAAAAAGAGAGGCAAAAACAAACATAGTCTCTGCCCTCAAAGACCTCATATTCAAATGTGAGAGACAACATGCAGATAATAATGTGTGTACACATATACACATACATCTTTCTGTGTGTATATATATGTACATATGCATGTATATATAAATCGATACATACCTATACATACATACATATGTATGTATGTATATGTATATAGAGGAGAAGCCCTAGAAATTGGAGGAAAGGAAGGTCCCTTTTTGTAATTTTTTATAAACCTTTCATAAAGAGTGGGATTTGAGCTGAGTCTTGAAGGAAGCCAGGAGTTGGAGGAGAAGAAGGAGAACTTTCTATGCATGGGGGTTGGGCAGAAAAAAGGCCTGGAGTTGGAGAATGGAGTGTCAAGTGAAAGGAAGAGAAAGAAGGCCTTTGTGGCTGGATTATAGAATGCATGAAAGAGATGAAGTTCACCACTCCTGCTTGTTGGTACCCTAAGGCAAAGCTCTCATTGCATAGCCTTAGGTATGGCTCTCCATTTAATTATGTGAACTTAATGACTTTATGCACCCTCAGTTGTTGTGTCTATCCTCCCAAAGAGTATCATACTGCAGATTAAAGTGAACACAACCCTCCCTCCCCATCATGGAACAAATGTGTTTCCTTGATTCCCAATGCACAGGAAAGGTGAGCTCTGTCCTTTATTGTCACTGCTGATATACTATTAGTGATAACTTCTCCTGCTAGAATAAGTAAGGAAGAAAATCCAGGTCCCCACACTGAACCCATTTGGCCTTCCTAGAATTCTTGGTCCATTCTAGAATTAGAATACTAGATTGGTCTGAACTAGGTAAGTGATTTTGTAACACAATCCTCATTCTAAAAGAGAACAGGGTATTTTAATCTTGGGGTATTATTCTGACACAGGATTTTCTTTTCCTAAAACTCATCTTTGGCACACCCCTGTAAGTATGGAGCATAGTAGAGCTGCCTATGAGATGGATATGAAGACTGTGTGGAGAAAGAATATGCAGTCTTAGGAGATGCATCACACTGTTTTTCTGGATAAAGACAGGAATCTGACCTAATTTTGCTGAGTGCCTACTACGAACTCTAAGTCTCTATGTGTGGGCTAGAAGTATTGGCCCTTGGAATGTGTATCAGCCCCATTGCCCATTGTGAAAGAGCCAATCATCTCAGAAATGGATCAGAGGCCACATGCAGAGGAGTATAAAAGGGCTTGCCTCTTATGGCTCCTCAGTCCACCTGACTCCTTGGGGACCTCTTCTCAACATCCATCCAAGAAGGTATCTCTCCTGGCTGTGGGATGGCGAGGAGGGAGAACAATCATTGCTTCTTCAGAAGGAGATGGAAGCTCTTCGAGAATGGGACATAGAGGAGATGCCCCATCTAAAAGTTGGGGTGCGGGGGGAAGCACTCAAGAAGGAAGAGCATCAAGACAAGAAAAGAATGGAGTTTGAATGCAGATCGAAGCATACTATTTGCTATTTTTTCTTCTGTTGTGTTTTGTTTCCTCTTTCTGGTGGTTCCTCCCATTGGTTCTAATTCTTCCTTACGACATCACAAATGTGAAAATATGTTTAATAGGAATGTATATGTAGAGCCCCTATCAGATTACACACCATCTTGGGGAAGGAGGGGGAGAAAAATTTAAAACTCGAAAGCTTATGGAAGTGAATGTTGATAAATCAAAATAAATTAATTAAAAAAAAAGAAAAGAAAAGAAAAGAAAAACCAACAAGAAAAGAGGAGTTTGCATTGTGGAGAGGCTAGAGGTGTAGCTTCCAGGACTAGGGAGATGATAATCTCTCTGTGCTGGGCACTCCTCAGATCACATCTGGACTATTTGCATGCAGTTCTGGGCATCACATTATAGAAATTATATTGATAGAGAGGTGACCTTAGAGTTGGGAAGGTTAAGTTCAAGTCACACTGCTGACATAGAATGGCTGTGTGACTTTGGGCAATTCATTTAAACTCTCAGTTGGGACAGCCAGGTGGGGCAGTAGATAAAGCACCAGCCCTGGACTCAGGAGGACTTGAGTTCAAATCTGACTTCAAGCACCTAAAGCTGTGTGACCCTGGGCAAGTCACTTAACCCCATTGCCTCCAAAATAAAGAAAATAACCTCTCTCAGTGGCCCAAGTAATTCCCTAAGACTATATGTTACAAACAAGTGCCAGTGCCAAGAAATCCTTCCCCCCCTTTTCCCCGCCATTTGTGCTTTCATTGGTATAGGCAAATCCAGATGGGGCAGTTCCCTCTCCCAACAAAGATCACTACCTAATCTGCTCTGCATTTTATAGTCTCAGAGAGTTTCCTGGGACATTGGGAGGTTAAATAATTTGCCAGAATCATACAGTCAGTATGTGTCAGAGAGAAAACTTGAACATTATATCAATGAAATCATAGATCTAGTTCCCCTCACACCACCAAAAACAAACAAACACGTTGGAGAGCAGTCAGAGGAGGTCAAGGAGGATGATGAAGGAACTCAAGGTTTGATCAATTGAAGAAACTAGGGACATTTACTAACTTGTGACCCTGGGCAAGTCACTTAACCCTATTTGCCTCAGTTTCCTCATCTGTCAAATGAGCTGTAGAAGGAAAGGGCCAGCCACTCCAATATCTTTGCCAAGAAAACCCCAAAGAGTCCAACATGACCAAAACGACTGAACAACAACAAAAGGGACATTTAACCTCCAGAAGAGAAAACTCAGCCCTGGATCTGATTAGCTATTTTCATATTTCTGAAGAGCTGTCAATAAGAAGAGGGATTTACAAAAAATATAATGTTTACTCCTCTAGTTTGGCCCCTCAAGGTAAAATTGAGAGCACTGGATGGAAGTGAAAAAGCTGCAAATCTACACGTGTAAAAGTCTAGTGAAGGTATCCCAAGGTAGAATGAGGTGTCCTAGGAGGTAATGGCCTCCTTCTCCCTGGAGGTCTTCACAGAAGGTCTAGATGACCACTTCTCTGGTATGTTGTAGAGAGAAATCTTTTTTTCTTTTAATCTAGGAGGTCCCTTCTTGCTCTGAAATTCTCTAATTCTGTGATCGGTAAGGCAAAAGAGGGGAGGGGACAGTTAGCGGATTTGAAGTTATTGAGAATTTATTTGAACCAAATGAAGTCAATAGGATACACTCTTCAGTAACAGAAGCCACTGTGTTTTTTGTTAATTTCTAGGGCCTAGATTTTTAAAATTTGTTTGATTGTAACTAAAAAGTATTTAGAATTTTATTTCAAATTTGAACATGATGAGGTCACTGAAATGTGGGAACCTTAACCTCTTATGTATACCTTTCAGCTCCCCTGAATGTCCTACCAGCTAAGCTAGAGGCAATGCCAGCCCCTTTGTCAAAGCCATCCCAAATGCCACCCCCTCTAACTGTCCTCCCACACTCCCATGCCATCCTCCAGTCTCTTCCTGATGTGGTTCTAGCTACGGTCTGAAGCTCTAGCTATACCCTGTACAGACGTACAGGATGCTCTTGTCTTACCTCTGGTAGAAGCAGAAGCTCTTGCTCTGGGGGATGCTAGGCTGCCTCTTTCCCAATGATCCAAGGAGATCCCATAGGCACAGGCATCAAAGTTCTTCCTACGGGGCCAGTGGCAGCATCAGTGCAAGAAATAAGCAGCCTGGAGGTTCCAGCAGTGACTGATACAGAGGGATCTGTAAATTACTTCCTTTCATCCAGAGGAGCAGCTCTGACAGAATTGGAGGAACCAATGACCTCTCCAAGAGCGTAGCTTCTCATCTCCCTTCTTTTCCGAGACCGGAACTCCTCAGCAATCCCTATGGCACCTCAGCTCTCACCAAAAGGCTCTTTCTGCTTTGGTCTTCCATTCCTCCAGGCTAGGACATTCTCGAAGTCATCCTGGATTCTCACTCCCCCGTATCCAAGCTGTTGCCTGTGAATTTCACCTTTTCAACTTCTTTGAAATATGTCATCTCTCCTGACACTGACATCGTCCTGGTGCAGACTCCTCATCACCTCACACCTGGACTATCGCAATAGCCTTCTGGGGTGTCTGCCTGCCTCAGTTCTCTCCCCACTCCAATCCGTCCTCCATTCAGCCCCTAAAGTGATCATGTCACCCCCACCCCCACTCTCCAACCTACTCCATAAACTATGTTCAGTCATTTCAGTCGTGTCTGGCTCTTTGTGACCTTGTTTGGGGTTTTCTTGGCAAAGATACTGTAGTAGTTTGCCATTTCCTTCCCCAGTTCATTTGACAGATGAGGAAACTGAGGCAGACAGGGTTAAGTGATTTGCCCAGGGTCACACATCAATAAGTGTCTGAGGCCAGATCTGATCAGGAAGATAAGTCTTCCTGAGTTTTCCTGATTCTAGGCCAGACACTCTATCCACTGCGCCACCTAGCTGTCCTCCATAAACTACAGTGGCTTCCTATTACCCAGAAGCAAATACAAAATGCTCTATTTGGCGTGCAAAGCCTTTCAAAACCTAGTCCCTCGTGCCTTTTGAGTCTTCTTACACCTTACTCTTTGATCCAGTGAGAGGGGTCTCTTGGCTGGAAAGCCAATTAACTAACAAGATGTTCCATCTCTCGGCTTTGGGCATTTTTTTCTGATTGTCTTCCATGTCTGGAATCCCTCCTCAACTCTAACTACTGACCTCTCTGGTTTCCTTTGAGTCCCAACTAAAACCCTACCTTCTACAGGAAACCTTTTCCAACCTCTCTTAATTTCAGTGCTTTCCCTCTACTAATTATTTCCGTAAATAGCTCACTTCATATATATTTGTTTTCATATTGTCTCTCCCATTAGATTTCAAACTCCATTTGCCTCCTTTTGTATCTTTAGGATTTAGCATAGGGCCTGGCACCTAGCAGGTGCTTAAACAATATTTGAGTGATTGATTGACCTTCAGACACCCAAGTTTTCTGTTAGGTGATGAGTTGACTTCATCTCTCACATACATTTTGGTGAAATCCTTGGCATTAAAATCTTCACCTCTAATTACTGACTGTTGACAAAGCTTATAATGTCTGGCACTTGCTGTCTCTTATTTGTTCCTTGTTTCCCTAGCCTGTTTCTCCCTTCAAGCCATCATCCCCTTTCTCCCTTCTTTTTCCTGTAGCATAAGGGGGGATATGGAAATGACTGAGGCTGGTTCTCTGCACTGTCCCTCTCACTGCTACATTCTGTCCCCTGTGTTCCAGAATCTGGCTCAGCTTCTGAGCACAAGTGTAAGGGACAATAGTCCCTCACATGGGACCAGTTCAGTTGCTCAGTCTGTGCTACGAAGCAGAGGGCCTTGGTCCACTTTTCCTAGGTTCTTTGATGGTTTCCATTGCAAAGTCACCAAAGTTGCATAAGAGAATTCCTAAGGAGACTAGTTTAGGAAAGAAGAAAGTGCTCCTTCTGGAAAGCTGGGATTGCTGGCTCAAGATCAGAGCAGAGCAAAAACTTGGTAAGCTCTGCCCACCTGGCCAACAGATGACTCTGGAACTTTGGCTATCCAGGAACAACTGGGTGATGTTTTCTTCAGGCCTAGCCAGGACTCTTCACCTTTCAAAAGTCACTCAGAAGGCTTGTGGTGGGGGAGGGAATTATAAACCACGTTTGTATTGGCATTCCCAGGATCTAGTACAGTATTTGATATATAATAAAAGCCTAATAAGAAGAATACATATAGTTAATAATAGCTAGCATTTATATAACACTTTAGGGTTTACAAAAAGTTTTATAGATGTTAACTCATGTGAGGCTCACAAACAACCCTGGGAGGTAGGTGCCATTATTGTATCCATTTTATAAATAAGGCAACCAAAGCTGAGAGATATTTAATGTCTTGCCCAGGGTCACACAGCTCTTAACTATCGGAGGCCAAATTTGAACTCTGGATTCTCCCTAACTTCAGGTGCAGCACTCTGTCCGCTATACTTGAAATATCAAACACTTGCTCTCTGTGCAGCCCAGAACATTCTGGAGTGAGACCAGAAACAGATTAAAATGTAATTGAGAAATATTTACCAAAATAAATAAAAATACAATAGAACATAGATAATGTTAATATGTTTTTTTTTTTTTTAAAAAGTCAATATACCACTGTAGGGATCCATATGTAGGGTTAAGTGGTCCCTGCATCTATTTGAGTTTGATACCATCGCTCTATAGCACCTAGCTGCCCCTAGTGGCTTAATAAATTCTTGTTGATTGATTAATTGATTAGACTCACCTGCTTAGCTAATTACCACAGAAGACTATTAATCCAGAGATCCTTGTCTAAGATCTGGGCTCCTTTTGCTGGTATTTACACCTGTGCTGTACTGTTAGTCACTACTTACTTACCTGCTCACCAAGTTGTACCAGGAGGCTATACCCAAGAAGCTTGAGTCTTTCCCAATCAAGCATGATCTCAGGCACGAGGATATTTGCACCAAATTCTTTCATCTACTTCCCTATTTTACAACTGGACGTGTTTCCTGAACAGATTCTGTTCCTTCTCGTGGCTTCCTTATCTTCCCTTACACCAACTCCCACTTTGCCCATTGGTGAAATTAAGTCTGATCTTGGCTCAAATTCTTCTAAGTATAGGTAATAAGAAATCCTAATCTCAGGACAACTATGTGAAACTGAAATGTCATTGGCGGTCTTTACTTTCTCTGTATGACTTTTTTTTTTAAATTTTCTTTGCAGTAACAAAATTTTTCAAAATCTTCAGCTTTTGACCCCTCTGATTCATTCATTGGTTCAGAAGCAAGTAGGGGGTTGAATTTAACGGCCTTAGATGGTCTCTCTGGACACCAAGATTCTGTTATTCACAGAACATTCCTTTTCATATCTCTGCTCCTCAGGTCTTCCAAGAAATCTTTTGCCTGTGTACTTGCATGCCTAGCCTGTCGTGAGATGTTTTCTTTTCCCCAAAGGGAGAAAGATAACAGGATAGAGAGACTCAGATCTCCCATACTAGGTAGATCAGCATCATGGAAGCAGGGGTAGGGACCTATACATTGATGTCAATTCTTCAAAGATTCATCATTTCCTCTAGGTGGGTACTTCTTTCACGTGTAATCCCTCCATGCCTAACTTCATCATTAAATAAGACCATTAGGATGCAGTAATGTGTACAATGCAAATGGCACTAGAGAAACCAGGTTCTAATCCTGACCCTGGCACTTACTACCTATGTGACTTTCAGTAAATCATTCAACCTCTTGGCGCCTCTGTTTCTTCATGTGTAAAGAGAGGTGTTTGATTAGGTGGCCTCTAAGGTTCTTTCCATCTTTAAATCTGTGATGCTGTGAAGCATCATTTATTTGAGTGGCAGAATTCCAGGCACTGGGCTAACCAAGCAGCTGGCAGTGGAGAGCAAAGATTAAGCTAACATAGATGTGAACCAAAATAACCAATTTTTAAAAATACAATGCTAGGTAAACAATTTAATATAGGAACATATAAATAGTTATGAGCATAGTCCCAGGAGCTGGGAAGGCAAATGATGGTGGCCCAAGGAAAGATGGACTACCAGATAACTCCACACTCTTTTACCTTTCCTTCTTGTCTCCCTCCTCAATCCTACCCAGCACAAGTGTGTCTTTTTCACACACACACACACACACACACACACACACACACACACACACACACCACAGCTACCTTCCTGGTGAGTGGAGCCATGTTGGAAAAAATCAACATGCCAGAGGCAACCTGGCACCTCTCTGGAGTGATTTGAATTCCCACGTGTACCACCTACAATACTCACTGTGCAGGACGTGAGTGATGGAAGAATTTGGCTTGGGGACATGACCTGTCACCAGGGCATGCATGTTGTGAAAGAGGCTCCACCCTCCCATAGCAGGAGCCTGTGTTTTCACTAGCCAGCTGGCAGTCTAGAACCTGTATAAAAAGTCTTCCACCTGGTTGCTACTCAGTTCATTGCTCTAGAAGTGACGACGTCTCTTGGTTGAAGAATTGGGTGAAACATCCCCTGGAACCAGTGTGGGGTGAGTCTCAAAGAGGGCCCTGGAAGGAGAGGGCTATGGGGAGCCTAAGATAGAGGAGCAAGGGGGTAAGGATGGAGATGTCTGGAAGTAACTTAGAGGAATGAAGAGCTTTAGAATGTTAGAACTGCATGGGACTTCAAAGATCACCAAGGACAGCTCCTTTATTTTACAGATAATGAAACTGAGACCAAAAGACATAGTGTGGCTTGTTTAAGGCCAATAGCAATTTCTGCTGACTAGTTATGGCAGAAATGGGAATAGCCTCATCTTGTTGTACTCCTTGTGGGTCATATGGGATAAATGTGAAGATGAGGCAAGAAAGAATGGGAGAGAGGAAACCCAGGTTTGGAGCATTTGTCTAAAACACTCCATTCTTTATTTTAGTCATAAGAATACATGCATAAATATATATGCATGTATAGTACATATGCAATATGTTATGTGATTGTAATGTAATATACATATTAAATTGTATATTGCCTATAAAGGTTTGTCCTTATATGTATATATTTATATAGTAATATCCACAATATTTCATTTTGTACCACCCATCAAGACCTTTTGGGGTTAGTGGCCAATTATTGACTCCATGTAGAAAATATCTTCTCTAGAAATAGAGCCTGTCTCTGTCACTTACCATCCATATGACTGTGGACAAGTCATTTCACTTCCCGAGGGCTTAGTTTCCTCCAAAGTGAGTTAGGCTAGATAGTGTCTCTACATACCCTTTCAGCTCTCAATTTATGGTCCTGAGATCTAACCAGAGGGGCATATTGCTGGAAGATTACTCAGGAGACTCTTTTCATACAATGAGCCTAACATGCTAATTGTGCTATATCTCAAGAATGCCCGAGTTCCTGGTCTGGAAAGGGAAAAAAAGTAACTTGTGTTTTACATATGGTACTTTCTTCCAGGTTTACCTAAACGGTAGAAAGATGTCTTCCAAGGCTCCTGTCAAAGGCTATCCCCAATGCTCTTCTTCGACCCCTATGCCAGCCCCTACTCCAGCTCCTTCATCTAGTGGCTGCTGCGGGTCCAGCTCAGGAGGATGCTGCGGGTCCAGCTCAGGAGGATGCTGCGGGTCCAGCTCAGGAGGATGCTGTGGGTCCAACTCTGAAGGATGTTGCGGATCCTCAGGATGCTGTGGGTCTAGTTCTACTGGATGCTTTGGAGGCTGCTGCCTACCTTCCCGGCGCCGCAGACGACGAGGCTGCTGCTGCTGTGGGGATAGCGGCAGCCAGAGATCCCAGACCTCTGTAGGCCGGGGTGGCTCTGGCTGCTGCTCTGGAAGCTGCTGAATTAGCCCCAGCAGCAGAAGTGAAGACCAGCCTACAAGGAGAATGGCAGAAGAGGATGCCCCTGCCTACTGGTTCCCCTTACTTCTCTTCGTCTTCCTTTGGAGATGTCTTGGGGCATCTCAGAGTTTCCCCCAGAAGGTTAACTGCAGAAACCTGTGCTCTTCTCTGATCCATGTAACTGCCTGGTCCTCATGTGGAAGTCATTCTCTATGGAGATCTCTCTGTGGACTCAGCTATATTCTTTTTTTTTTGTCTGCAGATACAGGTTCCTGCACATAGTAGGCCCTAAATCAGTATTGGCTGACTAAATTTGATTTTGTGAATGTGTGATAATAAAGCCTATAGGAACATCTTAGTTTCCTGTTGTTTCTTATTCCTCAAATCTTTTTACCGCTTCCCTAATGAAATTTTTCTAAGCATCTTGGGTCAACTGGGAAAGACATAAAAATCAAGACCCTGCTTTGGTCATGGACAGAGCCGCCCCTGTGCACTATATTCAGGAGTAACCTTAGAGCTAAGGTGATGACAGAGGGAAGTAGAATCACTACCTTGCTGTTCCCAAATGAATGGTGTGTCAGATAGGTAGAAATAACTCCACCTACAACAAAGGTGTTGCAATGTCTTTGATTTAGGATGTCATTTCTTCCAAGGCACTCCTGGTATGTCTGGTTCAGATGCCAAGTATTTCGTTAGGAGGCAACGATAGTTTGGTTTCTGCCTTTGAGATATGAGGGCTTGTGGAAAGCATTGCCCAGCTGATGTCCAAGGAGCCAAGGGCCAAGATAATAGCCAACATTTATAAAGCACTTTCTATGTTGCCGGACACTGTGCTAAGCTCTTTACAATGATTATCTCATCTGACCCTCACAACAACCCTCAGAAGTTGGTACTATTATTATCCCCTTATGAAGAAACCAAGGCAGAGGCTAAGTGACTTGCTGGAGTCATACACATAGTAAATATCTGAGTCCAGATTTGAACTCAGGTCTTCCTGACTCTATGGGGAAGTGGATCTCAAAGAGAATTGTGAGAGAGAGTGGTAAGAGCCCAGGCTGGTTCTCTGGCTGGAACCTTATGGTCCCCTCTAGTTCTTGGGAGAAAACTGGCCTCTGATTGAAGCCTTCTGGGAGATGGGGCCCAGCCTTCCCTGTCTTATATGCTTAAGTTTGACACAAAAGTGATCTCCACTTTTACTCAGGTCCCTTTTCATGAGTAAGAGGAAGGAGAAATGTGGGGTCCTGATCTCATTCTCCAGGATGGGCTGGGGTGTAGCCTGAAGAGGGAGGGTTTATTTTTTTCAGAAACCTGGGCCCACATCTTTATGACACTAGCCAGAAAGAAAGGAGGAAGTGAGGTACCAGAGGCTCAGAGCACACTGCTACCTGGAACATGCTCTGAAAGGGAAGAAGAGATGCCTTCTGGTGCGGAAGGAAGAGAAGGGAAAGGCAATGAAGGGAAGGGAAGAAAAGGCTATGGATGGGATAGAGAGGAGATGGGGAAGGAAAGTAAAGGAAGAGAGGACCTTTATGACACCAGATAGTTATTTTTAAAAACCAAAACAAGTTTTTGTTGGTGGTAGCAACTTGCCCATCCCTGTCTGTCCTGCTCAATAGAGCTGGAGCTGTTGGCTTGAAAGGGCCGCAGGAAGACTCACCTCTTTCTCCCTGGAAGTATTCAAGTAAAAGCCATAAATGAGCCCTGTTCCAAGGCAAGTTAAAGGGGATTCCTGCATTGAATGGGAGGTTGCAGCTGATGATTTCTGAATTTCTCTTCAATACCAAGGTTGAATGATTCTCAGAAGCAAAGTGGCACGTTGGAAAGAATAACTTTCAAGAGTGATTTCAATCCCAGTTGTGATACATAGATGGATTGGCCACATAACCCACTTTTGCTTCAATTTCTACATCCGTAAAATGGGAATAACACTAGGTGGTTGCTAAGGAAGTTCTTTATAAACCTTAATGTGCCGTCTATATAAACACAGGCTACTATAATTATTAAGTGGGAGGTTATTTGAGAAAAAATGTTTACAATAGATGATCTCACCAGCTGACCTTGCCACCCCCACACTAGTGATATCTATTAAAGAAACAAGCCTGAGGAGTTGGAAGGGGAGGGCTGGATGGTGAAGTGACCAGTCCTTGGCAGGATGAGAAACTGAGGTCTGAGGGTAGGAGAGGAAAAGAGAATCCCTAAAACAATAAGTCTGAGATCACCCGGGGCTTGGAGAGAACAGGTGGCAACTTTCTATACCAAGACACACTTAAACCCAAAAGAATCAGAGATAATTCACCAAGGAGACTATACAGTGTAATGTGAAGCATGATGGGAGTTAAACCCACAGTCACCAAGACTTAAAGGACCAGCATGAAAGGTCTGTGACCAGAGAGATCTAATGTCTTCATCAAAGCAGCCTGACCCCTTCCTTCCCACCCCAACCCTGAACAAAAAAAACAAATTAACTTTTAATGTTCTAATGTCAGGTTTGAGCTCAGTGAAAAAACTTTATCTTTGCCTGCCCATCGGCATCTAGCATGGGGCTTTCCCTATTCTTAGAAAGAGCACTGGACCCAGATCTCACCTCTGCCACTTATTATCTGAATGACCTTGGGCAAGATATTTTAGTTCTCTCAGACTCAATTTCCTCATCTGTAGAATGAGAAGTTTGGACTAGCAGGGTTTCTTAACTTGGGGTCCATGAACTTGTTTGTTTTGTTTGGTTTCAATTTAATAACTATTTCAATCTAACTGGTTTCCTTTGTAATCCTACGTATTAAAGACCATTATTCTGAGAAGGGGTCAATAGATCAAAGAGGTCCATGACACAAAAATTGCCAAGAATCTCTAGACTAGATACTGCCGTAGGTTCCTTCCAGCTCTTAATATAGAGCCTGTGACCCTCCCTACTTCAGCACTTTCTTTACCAATGCAGATGGCAATCCCTCTATGCCTCAGTAAATGGTCTTGGGGAGTCACTCTGACTAAAAATTCTATCACCTTGTGGCTGGTTTTCTGTTGCTGTGCCTCTTGGAATTCAACTGAGGATCCTGGGAGGACAGATAGAGTCAGTTTCCAGTGGAGCATACATTGCATGAAGGTGGAAATTGCTACATTTTAGTCTTTATAGGCCCAGCAGCTAACATGGTACCCTCTACAAAGATGCTAATTGGACCCTGGGCTCTTCTTTGAAGCCTTTCTAGCTTGATAGGACCTACCAGAAGGGATTCATAGCCTTCAAGAGCCCAAAGTAACCTCCCTATCATACTGAGGCATTGGCAGAGGATTAAGCAAAGGCTTTGAACAGTCATAATAATAGCTAATATTTATGTAACACTTAAAACTTTGCAAAGTACTTTATATATGATATATAATGTATTATATTACATATATTATATTACATATAATACAGATTATATGCAACATATGATATATTATATCACATAATCTCATTTGATCCTCTTGACAACCTAATTTACAGATGGGGAAACTGAGGCAGAGACAGATGAAATGACTTGCCCAGGTAACATAGCTAACAAGTAGCTGAGGCAAGATTCCAACTCAAGAATTCTTGACTCCTGTCACATAGTATGTGCTGCATATCTGCAAAAAAATCACATATACACAGTTAAACTCTACCAGTACTCATAATGGTACCATACCACACGTACCCAGGTACATTTTGAGAAATGACTTCAGAGAGCGTCTCTGGGGATAGCTGTTATGCTCCAGCAGGCATGGGTTGAAAGGATTTTGGTATTTTGGTATTTCATGGATCTGTGTTATATAATGTTCTTTGTCAGGTAGGCTCTGATTTCTGGGTCCTTTCTTTGGGAGCAGCTCAGTGGTATGGTGGATAGAGCGCTGCATCAGAAGTCAGAAAGGCCTTAGTTTCAAATCTGGCCTGAGTCACTTCCTAGCTGTCTGATCTCGGGCAAGTCACTTAACTTCTGTCTACCTCAGTTTCCTGAATTGTAAAATGAGGATCATAATAGCACCTACCTCCCAGGGTTGTTGTGAGGATAAAATGAGATAATAATTGTAGAGTTAAGCACATAGTGCCTGGAACATAATGGGCACTTAATGAATGTTTCTTTCCTTCCCCTTCCCCTTCTTTCACTTTTAGATGTCCCGTAAGAATAATCAAACAGTTCCAAGACATGACACGCTATATTCATATAACATTTTACAATCACTAAGTACTTTCACATATATTGTCTCCGTAGATCATGACCCCAGGCCTATGACATGCGCAGGACAGTTTTTATTATAGTTATTTTATAGATGAGTAAACTGAGGCCAAGAGAGATGAAGTGGCCTGCCAGCTCAAAGTGAATCACCAGTGTTCTGTGCCTACCAAGAAAACTTGGACAATCCTGGGATGTCGTGAGTGGCCAGGGCTCATGAAGAGAGGATTCATGTATAGAATACTGGATTTTAAATCAGCAAGAAACCCTGCCTCGGGCACTTATCAGCTGTGGGACCCTGGGCTAGTCGCTTAACCTCCCTTAGCCTCAGTTTACTCATCTGTAAAATGAAGAAAATGAACTAGTTTATTTTGAGCGTCTCTTCCAGCACAAAATCCTTGCTACTTCAAACATGATGAAGTGGAAAGAACATTTGATTTCGAAGGATGAGAGGATTCTACTCTCCTGCTAGTTAGCAATATGACTTCTTCCTCTGAGTCTCAGTTGCTATACCAATGAAGTGAAGGAGTGAGTTTACATGGCCTCTGAGCTCCTCCCAGTCCTGAATCTATGGTCCTATGAGATGATCCTAACTGATTTAACAAGACAGCAGAAACATATGTCCTAGGAATGCAGAGAAGGAGGTTGAAGTGAGTTGGGAAGCCTTAATAGTGGAGGGAGATTGAAACTAGGTTTCAAAGGATAAATAGGATTTCAATGAAGGAGATTCTTTAGGGGGAAATAGTATGGTCAAAGTACAGAGAAGCAATCATTGAAGCCATGGAATTGATTTTTAAATGTTTTTATTCAGGAGCAGCACACTGGGAGAGAAGGGAAGAGGGCCAAGGACAACACTTCAGGGAAGACCATATTTAAGGGAAGGGGAAGGAAACAGGCATTTATTTAGCAACTACTGTGTACCAGGCAGTGCACTAAACACTTTTTACGATGATTATCTCATTTGAGCCTTATGACAACCCTGGGAGGTAGGTTCTATTATTATTATCCCCATTTTACTGATAAGGAAACTGAGGCAAAAGAGGCTAAATGACTTTCCCAAGGTCACACAGCTAGGAATGTCAGAGGCTAGATTTGAATTCAGGTCTTCCTGACTCTAGGCCCAGTGCCCTATCCCCTGTGCTACCTAGCCACTTATGATAGGAACAGAAGGAACAATAATAGAGTGGCTAGGTTCAAATTCAGTCCCCTACACTTGCCAGGTGTGACACTGAGCGAATCACTTCCCTTTCCTAGGCCTCCATTTTCTCATTTGTAACATGAGAGCGTTGGACTCAATGACATCTCAAGTCATTTAAGCCATGATACTATGATCTATAATCCTGTCTATGAATGTATATATGATCCCATAAGAGAAGCCTGTGTAAGAGGAAGAGAAGGAATCAGCAGAGGGATTAAAGGGGAACCAGGGGACTGTGGAATCAAGGAAGCCAAGGGTAGTCATCTGATATAGTTAGTCATGAACTACCTTCCTTCCCTTTTGAAGGAGATATTTCAGTAATTCAAAATAATTGAACAGTTAGCCTGAGAAATTCTATCTAGTCATCGGGGAAATAGCAGTTTCGACTCAGTTAAACTTAACAGGTCAAACAAGGCAACTATCATTCATAGGAGGTGGTGAGTAAGGAAAAGATCATCTCTCCTCCTATCAATGACACTTCAACAGGTCGGGAAGGGATTGACGATGATAAACCTGAAAAATGTTCTCATGTCACAGGATGAGTGACAGAACTAGTTAGAGAAGAACGCTCAACGTTGTCCCTTCTCTCTCAAACAACAGTTCATCTGGTGCAGAGGGACAGCTGCTGTCCTTTCTGACATATGAGCCTGTGATAAGTACAGCAGGTAACAAACACTAAGGCATTTTCTTCTATCTCAGGAGCCTGGATGAAGTATGAATTCTATTTTCCATACAGATGTTTCATCAGAGGCCAGTCACAAATGGTATTAGATCTGCTTTCATGCCATTTCAATGATTCATTAGCCACTGCCCTAGAAACCCTTGCCCATCCCTTTTTCCCTCCTGCCCCCAGCCGGCTAATTCTCAACTCTGGATAACCTCTACCATCTAATTCCCTAGCTCCTGCTCCTGGGTTGCTCAAAGTCTCTGGAGACATTCACAAGATTGTCTGACTTGCCCCACTGCAAATTTAGAGTGTAAAGACTCAGCCAGGCCCTCCTCTCTGCGGAGCAATCATTGTGTTCTATCGTTATCAATTCTTTATTTTCTACCCTCCTCATAGCATAGAAGTGACCCTAGGTTTTCAAAGGCTGTACCAATGCAGCACAGATTTTTGTAGATCCTTTGAAGCTGGGAAGGCTTCACCTATGGTCCCAGAATCATCAACCCCATTTAGTTTAGAGAGGCCTCATTGTCAGGTTGGCCTCAGAGGGCTGAGGCATTATTTTTTTGTTTGTTTATTTTGGCAGCAATCCCTTTCCAAGATATCTCCTAAATCATAAAGGGGTGGCAATCTGCCTTCACAGAGGGATTTATCCACACCAATACAGCCATGGATTTTTAAAAGTATTTTATTCTTCATGGTTCTGTTCTAAAACTTTTCTTTTTTCTTCGTGCCCCCAAATCACCTCTACCCCTTACACTTTCGATAATTCAACATTCATTTATTTTAAGCATCTCCTACATGCTAGGTACTGTGCTACATACATGCTGGAGTTGCAAACAAAAGAATGAAGCAACGCATGCCCTCATGAAACCCAAATTCCACTGAGGGTGGGGGGCAACATCCACATAGATAATTGAATGTAATATAATTTCAAGAGGGAATGAATACCAACAATGGGATGAGGTGGGGAAATAGGGAAAGTTTTACATAGAAGATGGCACCTAAGCAAAACCTTAAAGAAAGTTAAGGAGTCTAAAAGGTAGAATTGAAAAAGAATAGAAAAATACACTAGACCTGGGGTGCTTTCCTGAGCAAAGGGATGGAGGAAAGAAATGAATTATTTCATATGAAGAACAGCTCATAGGTCAGCTTGATTGGAATAGAGAGTACAGGAAGGGGAATAAATTGAAAAATAGAAAAGTATATGGGAGCCAGAACATTGGTTAGAAGAAAGAACTCAAAGTATGTATTTTAGAAGCTTTGAGTCCATGAGGAACACAAATAGACTAACAAAGGAATAAATAAGTATAAAGACCATGAATCAAGACATAAAGGCTTATAATAGACGGAAAAGGAAAGGGATTAATGAAAAGAATAAGATAAGTAACCTTTTTTTAGAAAAAGGTCTAGAAAATGAAAACAGCAAAAAGAAATTTATGGGAGAAGTGGAAAAAAGAGGGAAAACTTCAATTATCTAACTGAGAGGAAAAAGAAGAGAAGAATTAGGAAACTAAAAAGAAATAAAGAAAAAGATATCAATAAGTTAAATAAAACCTTAAATAGGAAAAGGGATAAAAATGGGAGGGGGCAGTTTGAGGGTGAGGGGAAGAGAGCCTGTGAAAATAGGGTTGCCTTAAGATTGCTGAAGTAAAAATAATTATGGGGACAAAGTACTGTCTTAGAGGAGGAAGAGGAACAAAAAAGAAATCCTAATTCAGAAAAAAGGCAGTACTAGGGATATGAATGGAGGAAAAGATAAACTTAATTTCATAACTTCAAATGTGAATGGATCAAACAATCCAATAAAACAAAAGAGAGTGACAAATTGGATAAGAAAACAAAACCTCACAATCTGGTATTTATAAGGAAGACCCCTCAAAGACAAAGGCAAAAACATATACATATGTGTCAAGTGAATCTAAAAAAATAGGAGTAGCAATCATGCTATCAAATAAAACAAAAACAAAAATTCGTAGTATAAATAGAGATAAACAAGGAAATTATATTATGCTGAAAGGAACCATAGACAACAAATATCAGTATCAAATTTATACAATATAAATAGCTAATATCAAAATTTATACAAGAAAAATTATAAGACACAGATAACATAATAAAAGAAGGAGATATTACTGATAGTCATTCAAATATGGACAAGTATAACAGAAAGATAAACAAAAGGGAAAATGTATAATTAAAAAGAATGTTTGAAAAACTAGAGTTAAAAAACAAAACATAATTTAAATGAGACCAGTAAAGAATATATATAATATATACATATATATATGTATATATATATCATTACCACATGGAACTTTTACAAAAACTAATCATGTGTTAGGGAACAGAGATATTATAAATAAAAGTAAAGAACCAAATAGGAAACACATCCTTTATAAACCATAACACCACAACAATAGCAATCAGTTCATGGAGTACAAACAAAAGAAACAGACTCAAGTGGAAAATTAACAGTGAAATCCTATATAATGATTGAATCCAGAACAAATAATAGAAACAATGAATAATTATGTGAAAGACAATGATAATAATGAAAAAATATACCAATATTTCTGGCCTGCAGCTAAAACAGCCCTCAGGGAAAAAATTATATTCCTAAAAACATACATTAACAAAATAGAAAAGGAGAGGATTAATATACCAAATGCCCCTTTAAAAATTAGAAACTCAACAAATAAACCTAAAATAAGCATTAAAAAGGGAGATATTGAAAATTAAAGAAGAAATACATAAATTAGAAACAAAAAAGATTATAATGAACAAAGCTAGAGGTTAATTCTTTGAAAAGACTAACAAAAATCTATAAACTATTAGTTAATCCAATTAAAAAGAGAACAGAAAAATCAGATCAACAAAATAGTAAATGAACAAGGTGATGTCACTCATAAACACACAAATATTTATACTAGCACTTTCTGTAGTGGCAAATAATTGGAAACAAAATGGATGCCCGTCAATTGGGGAATGACTAGATAAAGTATGGTATGTAAATATAATGGAATATTATTGTGCTGTAAGACATGATTAATACAGAAAAGTATGAAAAGATTTACGGAGTCTGATGCCAAGTGAAGTAAGCAGGGCTAAAAAAAGAAAAAAACAATAAAACACCAATACAGACAATGACTGTAACAATGTACATGTAAAGAACAACCGCCAAACAATCTAAAGACAATGGTGCAAAAATTACAAAGAGTAAACATGGTCCCAAAGAAGAGACTTTTTAATTTTTCATTTCCAAGAAAAAAATAGGAAAAGACAAAGAAAGGACAAATCAGTAAAAATAATCAATGCAAAAAAAATATGAAAATATATTCAATGTACCACATCTATGTACCTCACATCTTTGCAAAAGAGGTTGGAGTGAGTGTGTAGTATTTGATTGGTTTTGCTGATATTTTCCTCTTCCTATTTTTCTTTTAAAAGTATCATTTACTGTATGAGATGGCTTTATATAAGGTGGAAGGTGAAGGATACTGGGAGAAATTCTAGCAAGACACAAAACAAAGGATATCAATAAAAATTTGTTTTGAAAAGAAATCAAAACAAAACCAAAAGAAATATAAAATAAATTTTAGAACCTACTATGCAGTTATATAGAAAACCAAAATGAAACAAAACAAGAATACAAAAGAAATAGAGGATTGTTCTAAAGAAATTTTTAAAAAGATATAAAATATTAACTCTAACAGAATAGTAAACAAAGACCTCAAATAATTCACTCTCAGAAAAGGAAATAGAACTAGCTATGATGGAACTATCAAAGAAAAAAGCTTCAGGCCTGATGGATTCACAGGAGAATTCTGTCATACTTTTAATAAAAAATGAATATAAATAATACACAAATTATTCCCAAAGATTTAGAAAGAAATCAAGCTATTAGACTCTTTTTGTGAGATAAATATAGAACTAAATACTAATAACACTAATGAATATCCATTCCAAAGTGCTATATAAAATTTTACCAAATTATAACAATTCATCAAAAAAGTCATTCATTATTGCCAAGTTATACCTATGCCAGGAATGCAAAGAGAGCTCAACATTAGGAAAACAATTAACACAATCATCTTAACAGCAAAATTTAAAAACACATGATCATCTCAATAGATGTAGAAAAAAGCCTTTGATGACATACAATACTCATTTAGGCTAAAGAAAATCCTGAAAAATAGAAGCATGGAGGAATTTTTTTTTTTTTAGCATTATAGAAAGTCTCTATCTAAAACCAAAAGCAAGCATCATCTGCAATGGAAATGCAATGGAAATCTCCCAATAAACGTAGCAGCAAAACAAGGAAGCCCACTCTCCTTACCACTATTTTCTATATTTCATCACACTAGACAGCCTAACTCAACTATTTTGCAAAGGTGGTAGGTGCATAGGTGTCATATATTGAATATATTTTTAGATTTTTATATATTGATTGATTTGACTGAGTTTTTCCTCTTCCATCTTTTTTCCTATTTTTTTCTTGAAAGTAGTATTTTTAATTATTATGTTCTACACCTAGTAAAAGCTAGGTGGCACAATGGATAGTGCACCGGGCCCAGAGTCAGGAAGTTCTGAGATCCAACCTGGCCTCAGACACTTACAAATTTTATGAAACTGGGAAAGTCACTTAACTTCTATATGCTCCATTCTCCTAGTCTAAAACATGGAGATAATAGTAGTATCTACCTCCCAGAGTTGTTTCGAGGATAAAATAGAATAATATTTGTGAAACACTTTGCAAACTATAAAGCACTGTATAAATGCTAGCTATTATTATTATGAGTAGTAATAGTGTTCTTAGAAATGCTGGCAATAGCAATGAAGCAAGATTAAGAAATTGACAGCGTAAAGGCAGGAAAAAAGGAGATAAAACTATTCCTATTTGCTGTTGACAAGATGACTTACTTTAAAAATCCTAGAGGATCAGAGGAAATAATTGTAGTAGCTTCAGAAAAGTTTTAGGCTAAAAAATAAACCCATAAAAATCAATAGCATTTCTGTAAAATGATAATAAAATCCAAGAGGAAATAGAATAGGATGGAAAATCTTATTCTAAAAAACTACAAAATACATAAAATATTTAGGGATAAACCTGCTAAAAGATATGAAATATTTATATAGAGTCAATTACAAAGTGCTCCTTAAACAGTAAAGTACAACTTAAATAGCTGGAGGAACATTCAGTGCTCATGTCTGGGTCCTGCCAATAAAATACAAATGACAACACAACCTAAATTGCTGAACCATTTTAATGCTATCTTAATCAAACCATCAAAAGGGTACTTCATAGACCTTGATAAAATAACAAAATTTTTTAGAGGAACCAAAGATCTAGACTATCAAGAAAAGTAATGAAAAAGGCGAGAATCAAGGGGGAGTAATATTCCAGACCTCAAATTATATTATAAAGAAGCAACCATAAAAATCCATTTGGCATTGGTTAAAATAGAAAAGTAGACAATGGAGGAGTGTCTCACTAGGCTCTGTCCTGGGACCTCCTCTCTTCTTTGACACTATTTCACTTGGTGACTTCATCAGCTTCTATGGATTCAATGATTATTTCCATTCAGGTGATTCTTCAATCTAGTTATTCAGCTCTGACCTCTCTCCTGAGCTCTGGTCTCACATCTCCAGCTGCCTATTAGACATCTCAAACTGGAGAACTCCTAGACACCTTAAATTCAACATACTCCAAACTGAATTCATTATCTTTTCTCCAAAACCCTCCATCTTCCTGAATTCCCAATTATTGTCAGGGGCACCACTATCCTTCCAGTTACCCAGACTTGCAACCTAGGGATTATCCTCAACTACTCACTCTTTCTTACCACCACCACCACCACCACCACTCCTCCATAACCAATTAGTTGCCAACTACTGTCAATTTTACATTACAATATCTTTCACATGTGTCCCCTTCTCTGCCAACACTGACACCACCCTGGTGCAAGTCCTCATTATCTTACACCTGGCCTATTACAATAGCCTGCTCAGAGGTCTGCCACCCACAAGTCTGTCCCAACTCCTGTTCATCTCTCCACTCAACTGTCAAATAGATCTCCCTAAAATGCAGGTCTGACCATGTCACACACACACCCCCTCTACCTAACTTAAACTCTAGTGGCTGCCTATCTCTTCTAGGATCAAATAGAAAATTCTCTGGCATTCAAAGCCCTTTGTAACCTGCCCCCTACAACCTTTCCAGTCTTCTTATGCCTTACGCTCCCACCCCACTCCCCACCACGTACTTTTTGATTCAGTGTTACTGGCCTCCTTCTGGTTGCTTAAACAGGAGGTGAAGTGAATAGAGCATTGGGCCTGGAATCAGCAAGACCTAAGTTCAAATCTGATCTCAGACACTTCCTTTCTATGTGACCCTGGGCAAATCACTTCACTTTTGTCTGCCTCAGTTTCTTAAACTGTAAAATGAGGATAGTAATATCACCTCCCTCATAGGGCTATTGTGAAGATGAAATGAGATATTGGTAAAGCCCTTAGAATAATGCCTGAAACTTAGTAGACACTTAAATGTTTCTTCTTTCTTTTCTTCCTTCCTTCTTTAATTCCCTCTTTCCTTCCTTCCTGCCATCCTTCTTTCCTTCCTTCCTTCCTTCCTTCTTCCTGGCATTTTCCCTGCCTATCCCCCATCCATGGAGTACTCTCCCTCCTCATCTCTCCCTCCTCACTTTCCCAGCTTCCTTCAAGTTCTGGCCAAAATCTACCTTTTACAGGAAACATTTCCCAATCCCTCTTAATTATAGTGACTATTTCCAATTTATCCTGTATGTACATAATTATTTACATGCTGTTTCCACCATTAGATTGTGAGTTCCCCAAGAGCAGAGACTATCTTTTACTTTTCTTTGTATCCCCAGTGTTTATCACAGGACCTGACACATAGTAGGCACTTAATAAATGCTTATTGACTGACAGAAATAATAGAGCCCAATAACCCAGTGTCTGATAAGCCCCCAAACTTAAATCACTTAGGAAAGAACTCTCTGTTTGACATGAACTGGTGGAAGAACTGGAGAGCTATCTGGCAGAAATTTTGCTTAGATTAGTATCATATACATATTGACAATAAATTGAAAAAACATACACAATCTGAACATTAAAAATAAAACATAAAAATGAGAAGAAAAGAAGCTCATATAACTTTCCCAGCTATGGTTAGGAGATGCATTCTTAATCAAACAATAGATAGAAGCAATTACAAAAGATAAAATTGATAGTTTTGATTATATAAAATTAAAAAGCTTCTACAAACAAAAAACACATCTAATATAAAAAAGGAAGTGGTACAGTGGGAAAAAAAATCTTTGTTTCCAAATTCTCATATAAGAGTTTGGCAAACAAACTATATAGATCGCTTACATCTCTTTACATACATATGTGTATATGTATATATATGTGCACATATGTATTTATGTATATGTGGTCTTATACACACACAACCCTGAAGTTATACTTCACACCCAGCAATCTGGCAGAGATGATAAAAGATGAAAAGATATAAAAAGATACCCTTACCCTACTCTTTCATAGAAATGGGAAGTCCATAGGTATAGAACGTTGCACATAGTTTTAGATTTTTTTCCCTCAAATATTGATTGGTTTTGCTGATTTTTTCCCCTCTTCTATATGGGCTGGATATTGGGGAAATTTTTAATAATATAAAAACAAAAGATATCAATAAAACTTTATTTTTAAAAAATTAAAAAAAAACAAGCCCAAACTTGTGATGGTAACTATCCTTACTTGAAACCAACACAAAAGGTGCCATTGATGTCTCGGCAGGCTTTGAAAGGTCTTTGAATTGTTGCTATTAAGGATTTGTTGTTAGTGTTGTTCAGTCATTCCAGTTGTATCTGACTCTTCGTGACTCCATTTGGGATTTTCTTGGCAAACATACTGGAGTGGTTTGCCATGTCCTTCTCCAGATCATTTACAGATGAGGAAACAGAGGCAAAGAGGGTGAAGTGCCTTGCCCAGGGTCTCAGAGCTAGTAAGTATCTGAGGCCAGATTTGAACTCAGGAAGATTAGCCTTCCTTATTCCAGGTCCAGTGCTCTGTGCACTATGGCACCACCTAGCTGCCCACTATTAAGGATAGGGCACTTTATTCAAACAGTCAATTTCCATGGAAAACCCAAGTATTTTTCAACTTGTTGTTAACTATTGAAGAGCTTTGCTGATGGAGTTTTAATCAATTTTCCCACAAAGGTGGGAGTGGAGAATGGGAAGAAGTGGGCTATGAGGAGCAGCTAGGTGGTGCAGTGGATAGAGCTCTGGCCTTGGAGTCAGGAGTACCTGAGTTCAAATCTAACCTCAGACACTTGACACTAGCTGTGTGACCCTAGTCAAGTCACTTAACCCTGATTGTCTTACCAAAAAGAAAAAGAAAAAAAAGTGGGCCATGGAAGAAATATGTAGCAAGTTCTATTCTCATAATCAAATTTAACTTATCTGCTGCTGTTTCCTTAGAAGGTGAAAGGGAAGGAAATTTGAACAAATTATTTTCTAAATGATTGTAATTTACATTTGTAAATAAAGGTGTCTAATAACAATGGTTCCTTCAATTTAAATGTGTAACTTGCAGAGCTAATAAAAATGAATGAGATACTTAAATTATACACAAAATGAATGTGTGAACATTTTAGAATTGTTTTTTTCCTTTGAATTTAAGTGGAGAGCAATTTTTTGTCTTTGAATTTTTATGTAATTAGTATTTCCATTCTCAGTTCACTGAAAACATTTGATAAATAATACTAGATTTCAATTTCACTTTTTTTCCCCTAAAAGAAAACCTGACCCTTTGAGAGGCAGTAAAGCACACTGACTTTGGAGTCAGAGGACCTGGGTTCAAATTTCACCTTTTGTTACTCAGCACCTGTGTGATCTTGAGCCAGTCACTGAGACTCTAGGCTTCAGTTTCCTGGCCTGTAAAATGAGGAGGGAGGAGCAGATGGCCTCTTAAGATGCCTTCCAACTCCAACTCCAACTCCACACCTCTAATACTGTTTTGCCCTTGTTGGGGATTTTGTAGAGGGACTTTGTGTCTGAGAGGCAGTGCTACAGTGGGGAAAGCACTGGTTTCAATCGGGAAGACCCAGGTTAAAATCTCACCTCTGATTGTGAAATTTTGTGCTTCTAAAATCCATAACTAGCTTGGGACTTTGGGTCATTGTCCCTACATACACCCAGGGCATCATGGTTCCTCCCAGCGATGACTGATGTCCCCATTCCTCACCTTTCCTCCACCAGACTATGTCCGCTATGCTGGATAACTATTCACAGGCCACACATCTTGTTCTCTTCTCTCCATCTCTTCCAGGGGTGAGGTCCAGACAGCCCCTGTCCCAGTCTCACTGCATCTGCCTTTAGACCATCCTCAGTGCTGCTATCTTCTCCTTTCACCACATCCCACCCCACTCCAACTGTTTTTGCTCCAGGTGAAAAAAAATCCTACTTCCGGCTCTGTTGATTTCTTGATCCCTAAGATTCCTTAGGTTCCCAAAGTCTGTGCTCTTTTCCTCCTCTGAACTCTATTAGAACTTGGGAGCCACATCACTCCTTTGGCCATTGTCACACACTACTTCGTATGTGTAACCAGCATTTACACTGGAGGACCATTAAAGAGCCCATTCTCTCCTATTGAGATCCTTTGTTTGCTTTCCAGTGGTCCCTTATCCTGAGGCCTAGGATGATGGTAGTTTGGGGGGAAATAAAGAGGCCTGACATAACACTGCTGAGGATTCCATCTTCCTCTCTTCTTGGGAGTCTGATCTCTGACTGTCACCATTTTTCTGCTTCCAGAGTGTTGGACGATGTCTAAGTCACCCTAAAGAATTTAAAGGAAAAGTGGAAGAAGGCATTTGGAAGACGAATTTGTGAACAGTAGCATGCTCTACCGTCTCTTTGCCATTTCACTATGTGAAAGCCCAGGGTGATTGATTTAGAGATGGAAGGGAACTGAATGTCAACTACTCCAAACCCTTCATTTTACATATTAGGACATTATGGCCTAAGAAGGTTAAATGTCTTTCCAAAGTTGACCTAAATAGTCACAGAAATGGGATTTGAACCCACTTCCTATGGGTTTTGAAACCATGTGCCCACCAGAGATGATCACCTGCATAATATCAACATAGAGGGGATGAGATTGAACTCTGAAATCTCCCAGACAGGAGAAAAGCGGGCTCTGGAGTTATAAATTGCCATATGTTTATAATCCCAAGCAAAAATGTTATATTATACCCTAGAATCATTCTGAATTTTGATCAGTAAGAGATTCTTTCTTGCTCAGTCACTTTGAAGCTCCAGATTGGTAGAGGTTGGGCAGCTTGAGGATGAACATAGAGGATGTCTTCTGCCAGTGCGCCTGAGACCTTGAGGTCACCGCTGGGCTGGTGGTTAGAGAAGAGCACCACCTTGTGGGTAAAATTATAAACAACAATCCTCTGCTGGTTAATGGTAAAATGAAATGGGTGACATTTCTGTAGACCTACAGAACGCGTGAATAGGAGCTGATGTGTATCTCAAGTGTATCCTTGAACACCCAAGAATGTCTACAGCTCATGCCAAATGTCATAAATGGTTACAGCATCTAAGACTGTAAGGAACCATAGAGATCAAAGAATCTCAGAGAGAGAAGAGAATGCAGAGGCCGTCTTTTACCTGACCAAGGATCTCTTTGACAACATTCCCAACAAATAGTTATCTAACCTCTGCTTGAGGACCTTCAAGAAAAGGGAACTCACTACCTCCTGGGTCAGACCATTCTACTTTGTGTTAGCTCTACTTATTAGGGCTGTTTTCCTTCCTTCAGGTCTCAATCTTTCTCCTTGCTACTTTCATTTTTCCTGGCTCTTCCCTCTGGGGCCAAACAATACAAGTCTAATCCTTCCTCACATACTTAATGACTGCTGCCTATTCCTCCTTTTACAGATGTGGAAACTGGGGCCCAGGGAAAGGAAAGGAATTACCCAAGGTTACCCAGACAGTAAATAGCAGAGCTGGGATTTAAACCCAGCTCCATTGACTCCAAGGCCAGAACTCATCCTACTCCACCATTTTTCATGTGTTATCATTACTAATTCTTTGTATCAGCCATAGTACTCTGTACATAATAAGCACTCAAAAAATATTTGTTGATTGACTATTCAGCAATGTAACCAATTCAAATAATCCAGTCCTTCCTAAGAGTTGTAGACTCATCAGAGAATTTCATCAAGGTGTGGTGCATTACTGAATTAAAATAAATAGCATGGTGGTAACCTATACTCTGCTGGCTCCAGACATGTGTATTTTTATTTTATATATCTATTTCTTTTTTTGTTTTTTTTTAGCCATGACAATATCACATTTTATTTATTGTTTTTTAATTTTTTTTTATTTTTAACAAGTGTTTTTAAAACTTTGGGTTACAAATTTTCTCCCTCCCTCCCTCCCCACCCACCCTCATTGAAAAGGCAAACAACTCGATACAGGTTATACATGTGTAGTCATACAAAACACTTCCATAGTAGTCACGTTGTGAAAAACTAAGTATATTTCCCTTCATCCTATCCTACCCCCCATTTATTCTATTCTCTCTTTTGATCCTGTCCCTCCTCAGAAGTGTTTGCTTTTGATTATCCGCTCCCTCAATCTGCCCTCCCCTCTATCAACTCCCTGCTCTCTTGTCCCTTTCCCCCCTTATTTTCCTGTAGTGTAAGATAGATTTCCATACCCCATTGTGTATGTTATTCCCTCCTTAAGCTAAATCCCATGAGAATAAGATTCACTCATTCCCTCTCACCTTCTCCCATTTCCCCTCCACTGTAAAAGCCTTTTCTTGTCTGTTTCATGTGAGATAATTTACCCCATTCTACCTCTCCATTTCTCCTTCTCCCAGTATAACCTTCTCCTACCCCTTAATTTTATTTTCCAGATATCCCTTCATCTTCAACTTACCCTGTGTCCTCTATCTATCTATCTATACAAACATATAATTTTTTTTCCCTCCCACTACCCTAATACAGACAAAAGACTCATGAGTTACAAATATCATCTTTCCCTGCAGGAATGTAAACAGTTCAATCTTAAGAAGTCTCTTGTGATTTCTCTTTCCTGTTTACCTCTTCCATGTTTCACTTGAGTCTTGTATTTGAAGGTCAAATTTTGTATTCAGCTCTGGTCTTTTCCACAGAAATACTTAAAAGTCCTCTATTTCACTGAATGACCATTTTTTACCCTGAAGGATTATACTCATTTTTGCTGGGTAGGTAATTCTAGGTTGTACTCCTAATTCCTTTGCCCTGCAGAATATCATACTCCATGCCCTCCAGACCCTTAATGCAGAAGCTGCTAAATTTTGTGTTATCCTGATTGTGTTTCCACAATACTTGAATTGTTTCTTTCTGGCTGCTTGTAATATTTTCTCCTTGACCTGGGAACTCTGGAATTTGACTACAATATTCCTAGGAGTTTTCCTTTGGGGATCTCTTTCAAGAGGAGAGCAGTGGATTCTTTCAATTTCTATTTTGCCCTCTGGTTCTAAAATATCAGGGCAGTTTTCCTTGATAATTTCTTGAAAGATGATGTCTAGGCTCTTTTTTTGATCATGGCTTTCAGATAGTGTAATAATTTTTAAGTTCTCTCTCCTGAATCTATTTTCCAGGTCAGTTGTTTTTCCAATGAGATATTTCACATTCTCTTCTATTTTTTTCATTCCTTTTGATTAGTGTTACAGTGCCTTGATTTCTCAAATCGTCCCTCTCTTCCAATTTCTCCATTCTAATTTTTAAGGAAGTATTTTCTTCAGTAAGCTTTTGGACTTCCTTTTCCATTTGGCTAAGTTTGCTTTTAAAGGCATTCTTCTCCTCATTGGCTTTTTGGACCTCTTTTGCCATTTGGGTTAGGATATTTTTTTCAGATGTTATTTTCTTCAGTACTTTTTTGGGTCCCCTTTAGAGTCACTCTCAGTTTTTCCTCTACTTCTCTTACTTGCTTCTCAAAATCCTTTTTGAGCTCTTCTATGGCCTGGGACCAATTCATATTTTTCTTGGAGTCTTTGGATGTAGGAGCTTTGGCTTTGTTGTCCTCTTCTGATTGTATGTTTTGATCTTCTTTGTCACCAAAGATAATATAGTCTGACTCTTTTTGCTCTGTTTGCTCATGATCCTGGCCAATTACTTGAGTTGTAAACTCTTTGTTAAGGTAGGAGTCCATTTCCAGTGTGGAGAATATACTGTCCCAAGCTTCAGGGGTTTTGTGCAGCTGTATTCAGAACTACTTCTAAGAACCTGTAAATCTTCAGTTCTTCCAAGGTGATATGATCAAGGGTGAGGTGTTTTCTCCTTTCCTGGCCTGTGCTCTGGCCTATGAGCACTCTTTTCTGTCTTGGAACTGTGAGGAGGGTTTCCTCTCCACAGCCACTATGAGCTCCACCACACCAGCATTCCTCCTCTTCCTAGGACCACTACCCAGAACTGTGACCCAGATCCAAGCACTGGCAAAACAAGAGAATCCTGAACCAGCAGAAAGATCCCTGCAATCCCCCTCTGATCAGCCACTCAATTCCCCCTCTGTCTGTGGGTGGGAAGCTCAGGAGGCAGCAGCTGCCCTGAGGGCACGCTCCAGACTTGTGGCTGAGACCTAGCTCCTCTCTCACCCCAGTCACAGACTTTTCCCACTGACCTACCTTCTAAGTTGTCTTTGGCGTTCGTGGGTTGAGAAGTCTGGAAACTGCCACAGCTGCCTGCAATTCAGTCCTCTGAGGCCTGCTCCAGGTTCGCTGCGGCCTGTGCGCCCACACCAAACTGCGCTCCTCTCCCAGCCCTGCACGATATACCTTTCCAATCAACCATTCAGGCTGTCTTAGGCTGGAAATTTGTTTCACTCTGTCTTTTTGTAGGTTCTGCTGCTTTAGAATTTGTTTAGAGCCATTTTTTATAGGTATTTGGAGGGGTTTGGGGGAGAGCTTAAGCAAGTCACTGCTTTTACTCTGCCATCTTGTCTCCGCCCCTCACATATCTATTTCATAACAATTTTATATTCACTAATGGTCAAAGTCTACAATGATTTCTTTACGATCAGTTTGAAAAATCTAAGTTCTGTATTTTTCTTAGTTAAGGAATCAGAATCTTAGAATTAGAAGTGAAAGTATTTACCTCACTAATCAATTCACTATTTCCCTTACCACAGTGACTATTCCAAACCTTTTCATCTCTCCTCAAACTTTAAATAGCCCCCCCACCCAGTTTGTCAGCTGAAGACCTTACCTCATACTTGACTGAAAAAATTGAGGCTCCTGCCTGAGAGCTCTCTGTTCTTCCGTCTTCCTTATCTCACTTCCCCTTTACTGCTGTCTTGACATGAAGAAGTGGTCTTTTTCCTTGACAAGGCAAACTCCTCTACAATGTAACTGATCCAATTTCAGTCCATTTTCTCCAATAAGTTGACCACTGTCATCCCTAGGCTTACTAATCTTCCATGTCTTACTATCACCTGGCTGCTTCATTTATGCCTGTAAAACCCCCACTTCTCCCCTATCCTTAAAAAAATCTCACTTAATCTGTCCATCCCAACAGCTATCATCTTATTTCTGCCCTTCCCTTTGTGGCCAAACTCCAGGAGAAAGCTGTTCATAATTTGTGCCTTCTTCTCCTCTTGCCTTCACTTGATTCTAAATTGTCTGCAGCCTGACATCTGACCCCATCAGGTAAATGAAACTGCTCTCTCCAACATTACTAATGATCTCTTAATTATCAAATTGGATGGCCTTTTTCTTAATTCTCATCTTTCTTCACTTCTGCAGCCTTTGACACTCTTGATCACTATCTCATCCTGGATGGATACTCTCTCAGCTGCTGGTTTTGTGACACTGCTACCTTTTGGTTTCCTTCTGCCTCTCTTACCCTTCCGTTTTCATCTACTCTGTTGATTCTTCATCCAAGACATGCCTAGTGATTATAGGTGAACTCTGAGGGTCTGTCCTGGACCCTTTCTCTTCTCCCTCTATATTGTTTCACTTCGTGATCTCATCAGCTCCAGTAGGCTCAATTATCATCTCTGCAGATAGTTTTATATATATATATATGTTTATGTATATGTATATGTATGTATATGTATATGTATATGTATATACAGAGAGAGGGAGAGAAAAAGAGATGGATATATATGGATATATATATACATGTACATGTATATACATATACACACATGCATACACAATATATGTTTATGTGTGTATATATTTACATACACATAAACACATACATATCTATATGTATGTGTGTATATATATGTATCTATATCCAGCCCCACTCTCTCTCCCATTCTGTAACACTGCCTAGTTTATTTTTTGAACTGGATGTTCCTTAGACATCTACAACTCAATATGTCTGAAACATAACTCATTATCTTTCTCCCCAAATTCTCTTACCTTTCAAACTTTTTAATGACCATGAGCATAGCTGTCAAAGGCATCCCTATCCTCCTAATCACTCAGGCTCACGACCTGGGCATCATCTTTGAGTCCTCACTTGCACTCCTCCCACACAGCAATGTGTTTCTAAGTCTTGCCTTTTATACCTTCCCTGCATTTCTAGAATACATCCTTTTCAGTCCATTCACACATCCACCACCCTGGTGCATGCTGCCATCCCTTCAAGCCTGGATTATCACAGTAGTCTACTGGTTGGCCTCTCTGCCTCAAATCTCTTCTCACTCCAATCTATCCTCCACTCAGCTGTCAAATAATTCCCTAAAATGCACCCTGACCATGCCACTCTCCCCTCTTCTCATTCAATAATTCTCTAGCAGCTCTCAATTACTTCTCCAATAAAATACTTAAATCCCTTCACAACCTGACTCCTTCCTGCCTTTTTGTCTTCTTACACTTTGCTCTACTCCATACATGCTATGGTCCAGCAAGACTGTTGCCTTTTCATTGACTGTCCCCCAAGCATGGAAGGCTTGCTCTTCTATCATGCCTGGCTTCCTTCAAGACTCAGTTCAAATCACACCTTTTATTATAATAATAATAATAATAAATTTATATAGGGCTTACTATATGCCAGGCACTATTCTGTCTATAAATAATAATTTACAATTATTATCTCATATGATCATAACAATAACCTTGGGGGGAGTAGATGCTGTTATCCTTATTTTACAGATGAGGAAAATGAGGCAGAAGTTAAGTGACTTGCCTACAGTCATACACCTAGTAGGAGGTTTTTCTGCTTTCCCTCCATTGCTAGTGCCTTGCCTTAGAGAATGCCTTCCATTTACACTGTATATGTCTTATATATATAATTTTCCACATTGTTTCTACCATTAGAAGGTAAGTTTCTTGAGAGCAGGACTATATTTTTGCTCTTCTTTGTATCTATAGCTCTTAGCATAGTGCCTGATATATAGTAAGCACTAAATAAATGCTTGTTGACTATCATAGTACATTTCCCTCCTTGGTGTATGTGTCCTCTCTAATTTATGTTACATAATCTCAACTGGGCTCTCACTGTGGCAAGGCAATCCTTTTATATCTCCCTCATTGATTCACTATCCCACTCACCACAGAGGCTTTTTCAAACCTTTTCATCCCTTTTCAAACCTTCCATGTCTTTCCCTCTCCCTACCTTCTTAATTGAGAAACTTTGACTAATATTTCATGGAAAAATGAGGCCATTCACTGAAAACTTCCTCTTCTTCTCTCCTCCTATCACATCATTCAGATATGCCTTCTGCTGCTGGCCCCTCCTTCACATCTGTCTCACATGAAGAGGTGGCCCTTTTCTTTGCCAGGAAGGCAAACACTTCTACATGCTTTTGCATACTGTCTTCTTCAACAGATTGTTCCCTCTATCACCTCTACTCTAGCTAACCTTCAAACTCTCCCTGTCTTGTGGCTGTTTTCCTATTGCCTACAAACACACCCATGTTTCCCTCATCCTCAAAAACCACTCACTTGATCCATCCATCCCCGATACTATGATCCTAGCTATCTCCTCCTTTGTGTGGCTAACTGCCTCAAGAAGGCCATATACAATCAATTCCTCCATTTCTTCTCTTCTTATTTCTCTGAATTCTGGCTTCCAATTTCATCATTCAACTGAAACTGCTCTCTTTTGAAGTGAAAGCAGATTTTAGCTTGTTATTAGTATAACCTGTGTGTCAAAGTTTATCCTATGGGACTTTCTTCATTGGTGGAGATTGATTACTTAGGGGTACCCCCCTAAGTGAGTGCCCAAGTTGTCAAGAACATGAGTGTAAAGAGATATATTGGCCTTTTGTCTTCTAGCTTCAAAAGAGAACACCAAGTTTCAGACTCTCTTCAGGTCCTGAGAGAGAGAGAGAGAGAGAGAGAGAGAGAGAGAGAGAGAGAGAGAGCATGGGAAGAAGCCAGCATGTAGAGAAGTCAGCATTTAGATCATATCCCTATCCCCTGCTTACTGTCCTAGAGACTTTGAAGGAATTGTCTATTGGGTGAGAATTGGGACTCTCTCTCGGCTATGAAAAGATGTTTGTTCCCAATGGGAGAACTCATTCATTTTGTGTATTGTCTGGTAATTATTTTCCTATGTATACATTCTCTGATTCGAATTTACTATCAGTTTGGATAAATGGGTTTATTTGCTATTCACTATGTATGTTCACTGTGGAACTGGCATTTGGTAGGGAGTCAAGCCATGAATATATAGCTTAGGGACCCTCCTTCACCATTAAGGGATAATGATCAGTAGCTGTAGATTTCCCTAGACTTACAATATTCAGGTGGATACATGGATATAATTCTAGCCTGGTACCCCCTCTCACTGAGAGAACAAAGTAGCTAGCCTCTAGCCCCAATATCTTGCCCCACTCCTGGCAGAAATCAACCTCCCTTGGAGAAAGGTGGAAGCAGAGATTCTAGACTAGAGATATCTCTTCATGTGTCTCTGCTAGCCACATCTAGATAGACCCATATGGACACATATAACCTATTTATAACACTAACATTCCCCCTTATACTAGGAGGAACTTCCTCAAGTGCCTCATTATCCTAAGGTACAATCATCATAGGCTCTTCATTTCTCATGGAACTCCTCCAGACTTCTCTACTATGCCCCAGAAACCTCTTTAGCCCTGGAATTCACAACACAGCAGTACTCTCCACCCAAAGGTCCTCCTTGTGATTGGATGGCTTCTCCCCAAAGCTCCATTTAAGGAAGGTATCCAGACTAGCCATTTCTTCATTTCTCACCAGACTGCCCTCCCAGATCCCATCATGCCCCTATGCTGGGCACCCCCACCCCGCTTTCTAGCTCCCCTTTTATGTGTTGTTTTTCATTGGAATTTTAGCTTCTTTTTGCTTCTATTTCTATCCTGAAAGTTTAGCACAGTACCTACCTCACAGATAGAGCTTAATAAATTCTTGTTGACTGCTGACTGAATAGGTTCAAAGAAAGTCCACTAAAAGAGCCTGAGATACCATTGAGCCCAGCCCCTCATTTTACCAATGAGGAAATGAAAGCCCAGAGAAGGGAGGTCACTAGCTGAAAGTCACATGGATGATAAATGGCTGGGCCAAGGTTCAAACCTAGATCTTCTGACTTTAAGGCTGGTCACCTTGCTGCACCATACTGCCTCATGAGGTAACAGCAATAGCTCTGACCAAGTATAATGGCCTGCTGTGTGAGTTGATAGGAATAACTAACACTTATGGAGGGCATCATCTCCACAACAACCTGTGAGGCAGATACAGAGTGGTAAGTATCCTTATGCTTATTTTACAAATGAGGAAACTGAGACACAAAGAGGTTGTTGCTTGCCTAAGGTGACAGAGAAAATAAGTGATTGGAACCCACATTTTCTGACTCCAGGCCTAGGGACTGTTCTAGTATCCCATGGCTGCCTCCACCTTCCTAGAGGTCTATAACAGCTTGTCCTCGAAAATGCTGCAGAATGAATGCCTAGTCATATTGAACTGGATGACCCTCACTGCCCATTCCACCTCTGAAAGCCTGTGATAATTGACATAATATTCATAAGACTGTATAAATTCAGCAGGTGTGGAATCTAATTCACCACTTAAAAAACAATCAACTTATTCGGAGGTCCCAGGAGATCTAGAGGAAAGGCCTGCTAGCTGCTATAACTTTTTTTATTATTACAGTAGCTCAGGAAGACTATATTAAACAGTGTGAACAGGAGAGATGATTGGGATGAGATCTAAATTGGTGGAGGAAAGTATCCACACTGGTGAAATTAAGTTGTTTAAAGTATTGTTTTGACCCAAATCCCTGTCTTAGCTCCTCTGGGACATCCTAACCCCAACTGACCCAGAAATCTGTGGGGTGGGGCCTCAGTAAAGGGCTAAGGAAGTCTAGGAGGAGCCAAGACTATCAGCTGCCCTTGGGTTGTTCATGGGGAGGAGTTAGGGGAGATTATTGGTCCCCATCCCTAACCCCTTCCTTAAGGGTGTTTTGGAAACTGGTTTCCCCATTTGCTATGACTACAGTTTATTCAGAGGCAGAAGTAGCCTTGGATTCCAGCCAATGCTAAGAGCCAAAATCATCTTTGTAGGTTAAAGGAAGTGGTAGGTGGCTGAGAAGGATATTCTCTACGTCTCCCAGAGTCACCCAGTCCTACTGCCTGAGGCTGAGAAAATTAAGGAAAAGCTAGTTTTCCCTGGTTTCATTCCCTTTTTTTCAAAAGGGGAGAAAAAACTCTGTGTGTGTGTGTGTGTGTACATGCGTTGTAATGAGTCAAAGTTTAGCCCAATACAGTTGGAGAGGCAGTGTGCATAGAAAGAAAGAAAGTTAACTTGGGAACCAGGAAGACTGAACTTTAGATTCTGCCTGCCATATACTGTCTGTGGGTTTATTTGCTTTTGTCACCCGTCCAGTAGTACAGACACTGGAAAGAAGGCTAAAAAAAGCCTGAGTCAGACACCCTGGGTTCAAATCCCAGAAATACTACCTTCTAGCTGTGTGACCTTGGGCAAATCCCTTCCCCTTTTCTGGGTCTCAGTTTCCTCATCTGAAAGAATTATAAAGTTGGATTAAATGAGCTCTAAGATCCCTTCCAGCTCTGGAACTTATAATTCCTTTATCACTTGAAAAACAACAACAACAATGAAAACAACCCAAACTTAATCCTGAAGAGAAAGCACAATGAAATCCTGGTGTGCAGACAAAGGGATGGGTCATTAGAGGATCATTTTTGTGAATTTGCCAGGCTGGATTGCAGAATGCAGAAAGGACACAAGAGGGCGCTGCTTCATTTATTTCCGAGGATAGCCATCAGCAATCACAACCCAAGCCTTGTTACGCAGTAACTTCTACTCCCTCCAAAGGAGTGGAGGTGATCAATTAGGGCAGGTGTTCCAGCACTCTGGTGTCCACTGGAGAGTTCTGCTGTGGGTGCAGATTTCCACCCCTTGCCCTCCCCCGCCTCTCCAAAAGCAGACACAGGGCTTGGGTTTCAGATACCTTTGGGGAAATCAGAGACCAGGAAAGGGCAAGGCTCAATTTCCCAATCTGTAAAACAAGGGCTTTGGGTTAAAAGATTGTTAAGGTGCCCTTCCAGCTCTAAAGTCTATCAGCTTTATGGTTGGAGAGTGCTACACACACACACACACACACACACACACACACACACACACA
>NW_020954546.1:33622763-33715809 GCF_900497805.2 Vombatus ursinus | reverse complement strand
ACACACACACACACACACACACACACACACACACACACACACACATACACAAGACCACATTACCTATCACCTAGACTATCACAATAGCTGGCTGGAGGTTCTGGGGGGAGCTATCCGATGGAAGTGGAAGGCTGAAGAAGTGGAGGGTACTTCCAATATGTTAGTAATTCCAGGGCTGGAGTAAGCTTCCAGGATGAGAGTGTTTCTGAGGCATGGTAGTGAAAGTTTGGAGTTCAATCAAATTCAAAGCTATAGTTTAGTCCTGAATTACTTAGTCCAAACTAATATTACAAATAGGGAAACTGAGGCCCAGAGTCAGTGACTCATTCAGAGTCAAATGGGTAGGAAGCACTTTGTAAATCTTTAAGCTCTCTATAAGATGTTATTATTTTATCAAAATAAATACAAACAATCTGTAGCATACGTATGAGTATTAATCATAATTAAAATGCAAGTAGCCTAGAAAAGCATCAATTTTCATCTTAGTATAAATTATCTTATACAACAACTTTCTAGCTAACAAGCAGATAGGAACTACATCGGGGGAGGGGAGCAAAGTAGAAAGTGTTTGTTTCAGGGAAAGAGGCCCCTTTATAAATTGTGTTTGAGAGCCTTTAATTTGAATGAAAGTCACTGGCAGGGAAGCTGTTGGGGGAGCTCTGTCTATTCCCCAGAGTGCTCCTGAAAGAGTCCCTTTTCACCAGGCCCTTAGCTCACCAATGATGTGGTCTCTGGTCCCTCTGATAGAGGAGGTGGTTTCCCGTGGCACGTGTTGGGGTAGGGTGTGTATGAGAGATGTGGTGGTTCTGTCTGTGAAGGGAGACACTTCTGTCTGTGGAGCGGGGCGGGGGGGGGGGGGGGAAGGGCTTTTGTGAGTGTGGCAGCCAGGCCAATTGTGGAAGGAGGAGGTGCCTCTGTTGGTGCTGTTGTCTGTCCTTCAGAGCTGTCTCTAGGAATGGTCTGGATGCTCCAGTCTGAGTGGGGAGCCTGAGAGAGGAGGAACTGAGCTTATTTGAGGCTCATTCCAATTAAAACAGTGAAATGTTGGTGCCTAAAGGATAAAAGCAGGCAGCCAAATCAAGTGTTTGGATGGAGTCAGTACAGACCGCACATGGAGGAAGCCAGAATGATGCCTTGACAAGGACTGGGGACTCTTTCTTCACTCCCCGGTCTTTTGAGCTGCTCTGCTTTGAGGTATGGGGGATACAGGTGGAAGGATTTGTGACTCTCTTCCTGCTGCTTCCCAAGCCTAGCCAGCTTCACCTTCTCATCTGGACCTTAAACCTGAATTAGAATCCTGTCTCTGACGTTTGCTATTTTTGTGACCCTGAATAAATTACCTAACCTCTCTATGCCTCAGTTTCCTCATCTGTAAAATGAAGAGGGTGTACTCAATGGCCTCTAAGCCTCTTTCTGCTCTGAATCAATGATCTTATTATACTATGATTCTTTTACCCTGAGACCCCTCAGGTTCTGGATTCTGTTTGAATGACCCCTCAGCCTTCAAAGTGATGAACTTTCCCTTATCGAGATCATTAAACGAACAAAGAACATTCTCAGTGAAGGATATTTGCAGTAAAGTCAGGCCTGAGGCAGTTACTGTAAGCTATGGCTCGTGGGCCTCTCTGGGAGTCCCTCAGAGGTTTGTCATGGGTCAAAGTAGCAAGGAACATGATGAGGATCCCACCAAGGCAGAAAAGCATCAATCCTTTCTTCACACACTTGATCCTCAAATTCTGGACCCCAGGTAAGCCAGGGGCTCCTGGGCCAATCATCAAAACCTGGAGTCTTCACGTTTGGCCTATGTGTCTCTGAGCCTTCCCTTCTCTCCACTATTCTCTAATTATGTTTTTCACACAGTTAATTTGACATTGTTCTGCTGCCTAAGGGTACCTCCTCATCCTGATTCTGAGCAAACAGCTGGGACCTGGTTGAGGTCCCGGTGGGACTTAACCAAAATCTCCTATCGTTCCCAGAATCAGACTTTTCCAAAAATATATATGGATGCATATACATAAACATATACACATATATGCAAGTATGGGTATATATATGTATACACATGAATAAAATACATGCATTAAATGTATGTATAGTATATTCATGCATATATATGTGTATGTATATAAATATCCATGTATATACATATATATGGCAAGTATGAACATATATACATGAATAAAAATATGTGTGTTAAATATATATAATATATTTGTGCATATGTATATATGTATATCTATCTGAATATATATGTATTTGTATATATACACATCTATACATATATACACATACACACATCTATCTACCTGTTTATTTATTTATTCTTGGCCAAATGGGTTGACCCATGAGCCTAGAGCAGCTTGGAATCTCTGACAATTTTGTATTCCATGGGTTCTCCTCGTCAGGAAAGGCTGATTACAATTAATTGTTTTTCACTTTGGCTTAGCACATACTGTGTCTCCTTGGGTCTGAATCATGAAAACCCACCAACCAGTTGCCAGTCAAGTGGTTCCTGCAAGCATAAGGGAGTTTGTGGGAGATATTGAGAGTGCACAGCTATTAAAAGAAGAGAATAATTGCCTACTAAGAGAAAAGAGTAAGCAGGACACACCTGTGAGCAGACAGAATTTTATTATTGTCTAAGACAAGTGAGGCAGGGAATATGGAGTTCAAATTTGAAATTGTGGGTTTTGAGTAAAATGAACCAATCTTCTGGGCTCTCTCAGTCCCCAAGCAACATCTTAGCAGCTGAGGCCCCTGGGGACTGGGAAGAGAAGGATCAAGGAAGAAAGGAAGTAGGGTCAGTGCTTTCTTTTCATTCCTCCAATTCTGTTCCTCTTATACGAGAATGCCAGGTCAGCAGAAGCCCCCAGAGCCACCAGCACAGCCCCCAGACTGCTGGCTGCGCCCACAGCCACTGTCACAGCGACCAGGGCTCTGGCCCCTGCATCTATGGGATCTTCTGTTATGGGAAAAGAGGCAGCAGGTGCCCCCGGAGCCAGAGCTGCCACATCCTTCAGAGCTGGACCCACAGTATCCCCCAGAGCTGGACCCACAGCCGAAAGAGACAGGAGGAGGGCAAGGAGCCTGGGAAGGGCACTTGGGAGGGTATTTGGGGTTCTGGAATTTGGGAGGGGGCTGGCATTGCTGCTGATTTTGCTGGCAGGACATTCTGGGTGACTTTGGTAATCCTGGAAGAAACAGAGATAGTTTTCATATATATGAAACCTCTAGTAAGCTTATTTTTAAAATTTGAATCAATCTTTACTGTGGTGATTATATAGCAAAGATAGATTAACATCCAGAAAGAAAAGATGAAAGAAAGTGATTTTCCCTCTAAATGTACCTAATTTGGAATTTAGAGAGCAAGGAACTTCTCTGGCACTAAAAATCTGCAGGATTATAAATATTTTATCAACATAGCAACCTGATCAATCTATCAGATCGACTTATCAACCCAACGGGTAAGTCAGAACTAGGCAAAATACCCAGAATCTCTTTACTTCAAATATTGGTGTTCTAGATGGGAGTTAAGAGAATAGGTCAGGGGGAGTGACAACCTCCCCAGTGTTTGGGGGCCATCAAAGGAGTTTATGACACTGTAGAATTCCCAGGAACTCAAGCAACTGCTGTTCCCTACCCCCTTCCACTTGCTGCCTTCCAGACACTTGGCTATTGCCTTGTTTTCTTCTGGGGAGGCCCAGACTGGTTCTGAAGGGGTCTATGGGCAGATTTCTGGAGTTCCATGAACTTACATGGGAAAAAATGTACATATTTAGTTTCACTCACCTCTAATTGAAATTTAACATTTCCTTCAGTCATTTAAAAACATTATTCTGAGAAAGGGTCCATAAGTTTCACCAAATCCAAAGGAGTCCATGACTCACAAAAAGTTTAACCCTGCTCTAGAATAAATCCAGGGTATAAGCTTCTATTGTTCTCAAGTTGCTGTGCTTCTCAGTCAGTTTCTCCCCATTTCTTCCTTCTCGGCCCCTCTTTCCTTTTCCTTTATCTTCTCTTCTCCCTTCCACTCCTCTCTTCCTCTCCTCCAACATCCTGCTCCAAGCCTCCCCTGGCCTCTCATGCAGACATTCACCTTGATCAAAGACACAGGCAGGAACTCTCTGCTGAAGAACCAGAGTGGGTGAGGAGCCAGGAGCAGTGGCACCTTTAATAGGGCATCCCAGGCTGAGCTGTTGGCATGACACCCAGCTCTCACAGAGGAAGAGTGTCCTTCCCAACCCGTAGAATGTGTCACGCAATTCCTGACAATCCCCAACATCACCTGCATCGGCACGTGTCAGTGCTGGATCACTGAGCGGCAAGGCTCCTTAGACACTGTGTAGTGTAGTCTGGGCCCCTCGTTTTCTAAATGAAGGTACTGGCCCAGAGAGGTTGTTCCCAACATTACACAGGGAATATATAGAAGAATCAGAATTTGAACCCAGCTCCTCTGATTACAAATCTAGTGTCCCTTTCATTATACCAGGTCATGGGAGCTCTGAGGCGTCTCCTATGTAACCATGATGGTGTTTTAAGAAGGCTATGTCAGGGGCAGCTAGGTGGTACAGTGGATAGAGCACCAGCCCTGAAGTCAGGAGGACCTGAGTTCAAATGTGACCTCAGACCAAACACTTGACACTTACTAGCTGTGTGACCCTGGACAAGTCACTTAACCCCCATTGCCTCAAAAAAAAAACAAAACAAAAAAAAGAAGGCTATGTCATTTATTGAGGTTAAGGGACTTCTACTCGCCAAAAAGGTGAAGCAGCTAGGTGGCTAGGTAGGGTACCGTGCTTGGAGTCAGAAAGACCTGCATTTGAGACTTTTCTCAGATGTTTACTCACTGTGTGACTCTGGGCACACAATCTCTCTGAGCCTCAGTTTCTTCATCTGTTAAATGGAGTTATGAGAATCAAATGAAATAATACATGTAAAGCACTGTTATAAATGCTAGCTATCATTATTATTATTAACAACAACAAAATAATTAATCTGGGGGCTCTTTATGAAGTCCAACTATTGGGCAAAGTCCTAACAGTTCCAGACACTGAAATTCTATCCATTCTTGGCAATCTACATATGGCCTCATGCCTTTGTCCTCCAGAAAGAATAGGCTTATCTCCTTTGGCAATCTTACCCTATAGCTTCTCCCAAACATATCTTTTTGAAGCACCCCCATCCCCAGTGATATCCTCTCTGACATCAGCACACCCCTTCTCCCACTAACTCTGCTTCCGATTCTTACATGCACACTAAATATATATGTATGCTCTGAAACCACCATCTCGATCCTTTAGGGCAGTCCTACACAACCTGCAGTCCATGGGTCTCTTACTGTGGTGCTCCAGCTACTTGCAGCCGGCCAAAGGATTTCTGACACCCCCAAAAATGTAAAGGAAAACATCCTTTGGATGTAGAAGAAGTCCTTCAGAGTGCCACAAGCATCCCAAGCTGTAAGTGGCCCTTAGGCTACAGATTGTGTAGGCCTGCTTTAGGGCCTTGAAGCTAGGAATAACTGACCATCCCTCCCTCCTTCGCTCCATCTGTCTAACAAACATCCATCGAACACCCTTTGTAATGCAAGGCTCTGTGCCCGGGGATTGGGGAGATTGAAAGATGAACAAAACATAATTCTCCCCTATAAGTGGCACCTTAGTGGGGGGGGAGGACAAATACATGAATGATTATAATGCTACAAAGGGGAAGAAGAATGCCAAAGAACAGTACTGACTCTTCATTATCCGAGATTAGGGCAGGTGAAGATCAGTTCTAGCTGGGGTGACCAGAAACACTCACATGAAGGCTATTTGAAGGAAATCTTGATGGATAAGAAGGATTTTTTTGCCATATTCTTAAAATGATATGTTGTTTCTTATTACCTCCATCAAGTGACTGCTTTATGCTGTGTCTATATTTTGTCCCCCAATAATTTTGTCTACTTTAGAAACGGTACCAGAAGATAAGGTTGTTGTTATTGTTTTTAAGAGTTGTGAATCCTGGGGTCATTCTAGGTCCTGGTTCAACAAGATCCCTGAGGGTCTCTCTTTACATATATGTTTTTAGAACAAATTCAATTTGATTCAGTTCAACAAGCATGGACTTATTATCAACTATACGCCCAGGCACTGTGTTAGGCAATCAAAGACAAATGATCCCTGCCCTCAGGAAGCTTATATTTTATCAGTACGAAACCAAGAAGTCAACAGTTTTCATTGGATCATAGGAATTTGAGAGATGAATAGTAAACTCTTGAGTGAGAGGATGTCCTCTACTAGGAGTGGGGTCTCTACCAATGACGGTCAGTCCCTTGTCAGCAATACACTGTTTATAGAGTTAGAAAACCAAAAATGTAAAGAATTTGCTCAGGGTTATGTGACAGACAGGTGTCAAAAAATGGGATTTGAACCCAGGCCTATACTGTCTTTAAGGAGAGCTCCCTATCCCCTAAACCACTCCTATAGATCTCAAAGAAGAAAAAACCTTCTTAGCTATCTCATCCAAAATCCTACTTTTACAAGTGAGGAAACTGAGGCCTAGAGAAATGAAGTGATTTGCTCAAGTCCCACAGCTCATCGGCAGCAAAGCAGGTCTATGAAACCTGGTGTTCTACTTCCAATTGAATGTTTCTTTATGCTGCCTCTCATTGTGCACGTGTGTTTCCAAACATTTTCTGGTTTGTGACACATCTATGACCCTGCTGGGACAAATTAAAACATCTTTGGATAACTGCCTTCTTCCTCCTATCCCAGCCTGCAGTCATACCCCAGACCAGTCACCTTATCTACCCATACTTCCTAAACGACTTCATTACATTATCCACATATTCTCCCTTTGTCTCCCTTCAGGCTCTGTCTCTGTCAGGTTCAGGAGAAGGGACTGCCATCATAATTCTGAAAAGCAAAAAGTTAAAGAATTGAAACTCATTTTTGTTATGATCCTATAGCAAGCACATTGGGCTTTTCTTCTCTTTTTTGGGGGAGGCGGTGTCTTTTAGCAACGTAAACAATGGATCATATTTTGCCTCTAATTATATTAATGTCTCTGTCTCTCTCTCTGTCACCCCCTCAGTCTATGTCTCTGTCTTTGTTTCTGCTTCTGTGTCTGTCTGTCTGTCTCTCTCATACACATATACCCAGACAAACAAATCAGAAAAGCAACATCCATCCTCCCTCTTTTCCAAGCCAAGAGGGTAGGAGTGAATAGGAACCCAGGTTATGAAAAGGACCGTCATATGTTTAATGAGGGAGGCCAGCAAGAGATGGGTATTGTAGAGGATGATTAAGGTGTCTGATTAAGACATTATTCTGTGGACATTTTCCAGCTTCCTGTGACTTTTGGAAGGGGCCAGGTCCCCCAGTGTATGCAGGAAGGGCTTGATTTTGGAAGCGTGGCACTTTTGGAGGACAGCCATATACTAAAGAGTTCACTTTTCTCTTGGGTGTGACTTTCTTCCCCGGCTGCACCCTTAAGGCAGGGTTTCCTTTTAAACTGGCCAATCAGAGAATTAATGACTGTGCCTGGCCACACCACATTTCTGTAATGTCACTGACTCCTTGGATGCCTAGAGAAATTCCAATCAATGTATTTTTTTTTGTGCTTTTTGGTGAGGAAATCGGGGTTAAGTGACTTGCCCAGGGTCACACAGCTAATAAGTGTCAAGTGTCTAATCTGCATTTCAACTGAGGTCTTCCTGACTCCAAGACCAGAGTTCTGTCCACTGCACCACCTAGCTGCCCCCAATGTATTCTTTCTAGTCTTGGAAGATGTTAAAATAAAGCAATTATTTCTATCTCTCCTGTGATTGTGAGCCCCCAGCCAAAAATCTTGCTCTGGTAAACAGAGCAGTTATAATCTCTCCCTCCTGACTCTTTCTCAATCCAACTTTCCCTCTCCCCAACACTGAACCCAAAGCACTAATATATACAGCTTAACATTTCAACCAGGATTTCAACAAAATAGAGATTAAAGTAGACAGACAAAAGAACCTTCAAAGACCCATGGATTAGTTTTTGTTGTTGTTATTCAGCTCCTTGTGACCCCATTCGGGGTTTTCTTGGCAAAGATACTGGAGTGGTTTGCCATTTCCTTCTCCAGCTCATTTTACAGATGGGAAAACTGAGGCAAATGAGGCTAAGTGACTTGCCCAGAATCACACTACTAGTAAGTGTCTGAGGTTGGATTTGAACTCAGGAAGATGTTATCCTGAACCCAGGCCCAGTACTCTATCTACTTTGTCACCTAACTGCTCGATTAGTTAGCCATTAAGAAAGATAGAGCACTCTGTTTTCCCAGGAATTATGGAAAGTATGTGTGGGCATAAGGCTCGGTACTGCAGACTAGAATGAGTGTAGACACCTGTTGTCTCTGTTCCTTGTCACTCTCAGCTTCTATGTCTGTCATCCTCATCCCAAACACCTCTACTGATTGTTGTTTCCTTCTCTCCTCCACCCCAAGGTTGGAAAGAGATTCAGATTTGTTTAGGTTTTGATGGCTTAAAATGAGTATGAATAGCAATTGTTTTCTGTTCTAGATAGAAACTCTGAGGGTCTTTCCCTCCCCAGCTAATATTTTTGTGATGGTAAATTGGGGCATTTTTGGTCTCTATTCCTACCTAGCCTTTAGTCATTTAATGGGTATTGCCTCAGACAAATTGAGACCTGGGAAAGATCTTAATTTAGAAAGGCCAGTGTCACCCACCACATTCCAGGCCACCACCAGGCATCTTAACTTTTGTCTCGCCACTGAACTTCAATGACTCTGGAGAAGAAAGTGAGGCTGATGACTTTGCACGGCTGTGCCTCACTCAAATCCAGTTCATAAGCAAGTCATTAGCCTCATGATAGTTAAACCTCATGATGTCACTGGTCCTCTTCAAGAATGAAGGATGAGGGCAGCTAGGTGATGCAGTGGATAGAGCACCGGCCCTGAAGTAAAGAGGACCTGAGTTCAAATCAGGCCTCAGACCAAACACTTGATACTTACTAGCTGTGTGACCCTGGGCAAGTCACTTAACCCCAAATGCCTAAAAAAAAATAATAAAAAAAAGAATGAAGAATAAACAATAACAGCCACAACAAAGAGATTCAAATTCTACCCCATCTCTCGGTACGATTTTCTGGAGCCTTTGCTTGTACTGGCCCTCCTCCAAAAGTGCCATGTTACGAAAACCAAGCCCTTCCTGCATATACTGGGGGACCTGGCCCCTTCCAAAAGTCACAGCAAGCTGGAAAATGGCCACAGAATGATAATGTCTTGATCATGCTCCTTAATCATCCTCTACAATGCCCATCTCTTGCTGGCCATGTTATCCTAGAGCAGTCCCAAAGGCTCTTCATAGAGAAAGCTCACAGAAATCATGGCATGTCAAGGCAAGCCATCCTTGTAATCTGAGTGAACTCTGGGTAGGTGCAGCAGAAGGCTAGTTAGCTAATGGAGTTTTCAAGGTTTGAGGGATACCAGAAAGACACCCCTCACTTATCTTCCAAATGTTCTTATTGCAATGGCTTGTCACAGGGCCAGAAAACCCACCTTTTGAGAATGATTCCTTTGACGTAAGACTTTGTCCCAGGTAGAATACTGGACTTGAGTCAAGAGACCTGGGTTCATCTTAGCATGTATTAATTTACAAACGTATAACCTTGCTTTGTAGTTAATAAGAAAATGAGAGTTGGGTCCTTTTTGATGAGAGGATTTGGGAGAAGATGTGACATATAAAAAGTTCAAGGGATACAGTTTCTGGGTAGTTAATCATTTTATTAATTGTTCTAGAAGATAATAAAATGGGTAGTGGCACTCTCAAATGCCAAAGACCCATTGAACCCATTCAATGCTTATATGCTCTTGGAAGAGTGGATGTTCCTGAGGGTGGCAATCAACTCTGGCTAACAAGTAATGAGAGAATGAATATTATAATGAGAGGTGGGATTATTCTAATGAGGGTCTGGAGGATGTGACTCAGATCACTCAATCTTGGTCAGAGACTTATCTACACCCATATCGCCCCATCTAGGGTAATCTAGAAAAAGAGGGAATCCACTTCTGTCTAGACCTGTCTGACTAAATCACAATGGACCAGAATCCACCAATTCACCTAAACTAAAATTTCTTTACCTTTTGATCAGATCTGAGTTTTCCAGTTGGGCTTCATCTCATTATAAGCCCTGCATTTCAAAGGCTGCCTAAATAACCTACAGGAGCTGATTTTGAAATGAGGAAAATAAAGGGGAAAAATCTTAATCCTAGTTCAATAATTGACTATTAATAAAAGAGAGAAATAATCATTTCTCTCAAAGCTTAGAATAGAGAGAGAAAAAAGTCCAGAGCATGGACAGAATTCAGAAAGATGGTGGGAGAGGGAGACAGGGTCTAGACAGGGGAGTGGGGTGAAAGAGGTCCTTGGACACTGAGATTTGGAGGGTAGAAGAGGGACCTATTTTTTCTGGGATGAAAGTCTGCATCTGATGAAAAGAGGTATTGCCTGGGGGCAGGAAGAGGCATGGGAGGAGAAGGGGGAAACTGTTGAGATGCCTCTGCCCTTCTGTGGCAGAAGTGAGTTGATTTGGCAACCAGGACTAGTGCAAAGAGGGAAAGAATAGGGAAAACACACATATCCCATATCCATTATATCTTGAAAGACTCCATAGCAAAGGCTGGCACTATGCTGGTTTTGCTTGCAGGATATTTCTGGGTGAGTTCAGTAATTGTGAAGTAGAGAGACTTTTCAGATGCATAAAGCTCATTCTAAGGAGCTTTCTTTACCTCTATTCAGTAGATACAATGAAGGAGCCCTCCTAAATAATCAGACCAAGCCCTGCTTCTCCAAACTGTCTGCTCCAAACCAGAAGACAGGGAGGCCTCTTCCGGGCAGGTCTTTAGCCTCTCCACCTCCAGGGTCTGTATGTTTTCCCAATATTGTTTGACTGACTTTTCCCAATGAGTCTTTTACTTCATGAAATGAGTGGTCCCCAAAACCTAGAACCCCCTTTGACCCTCTCTGTCCTCTGCTCTGTGAGATCTGCCCTGGGAAGCTCCTTCCATTTGGGGGAGTGCTGGTGCTCACAATGAACTGATTTTCAACTTGGTAAAGCATGTACTGATGTTCCATGTCCTCTTGGATATGTGTGGAGAAAAACCCTGGACAGGCACTGCCCCACCAGTAACTGAGGCAGGCATAAAGCTGTAGTGTAGGGACACAGTACAGCAAGGGAAACTTTGGCTGTAAAAGGGGAAGAATTTAGAACAGGAGACAATTGTCGACTGTATAGAGCTTTATTATTACATGAGACAAATGAGGCAGAGATGATTCAGTTCAAGTTTGAGATCCAGGGTTTGAGATGAGATGAAATGGTCCTCCTGGACTCCATTTGGCACCCCACGATATCTTATCCGCTCAGATCCCAGGGGAAATTAAAGAGAAGAAGGAGCAAGGAGCAAATGGAAGATGGGAGGTTGCCTCTCTTGATCCCTCCAGGTCAGCACTTAGCCAAGAACATCGGATCAGCAGCAGCCCCCAGAGCTCCCGCCGCAGTCCCCAGACTGCTGGCTGCGGCCACAGCCACTGTCACAGCGGCTAGGGCTCTGGCGCCTGCATCTATTGGATCTCCTGTGGTGAGAAAAGAGGCTGCAGCCACCCCCAAAGCCTGAGCTGCTGCATCCTCCAGAGCTGGACCCACAGTATCCCCCAGAGCTAGACCCACAGCCAGAAGAGACAGGAGGAGCGCAAGGAGCCTGGGGAGGGTACTTGGGGGTCTGGCATTTGGGAGGGGGCTGGTACTGCTGCTGGTTTTGCTGGTAGGACATCTCTGGGTTGAGTTCAATAATCCTGGAAGATAATGGAGACACTTTTCAGCTGCATGAAACCCAGGTTAAGGAGCTTCCTTCACTTAGAATCAAGAGACATAGTAAACTACATCAAAAACACAATAACATCCAGATAGAGAAGACTTACACAATTCATTCTATTAGCTAACTCTCTGTAGGTTGTAATTTTTCAAGCAGACAATGGGCTTTGAGGTAATTCATGGGTTATTAACAGTTTATTAGCTTAACAATTGGATATGTGATTTAGAATTAAGTAAATCATGCAGAATCCCCAAGGAAATAACAGAATATGGTTTCAAGATGGTGGGGGTATGGGAAGGGGAGGGGAGAGGACTGGCTCCCTGAACGTCCTGGGAATATCCTTAAGATTCTAGTTCATGGCACAGTTTTTAGCAGTTCTGACCACTGCAGCTCCTTTCCTGCTAGATACTAGGTCCTTACTTTCTTGTGCTATGGGGAGATCCAGACAGGTTCTCCATGAGCCTATGACAAAACCGAAGCACAACCTATATTTTTCTCAGGTTTCCATGATTCTGATTCAGTTGGACCCTTTTTAAATTTTTTCATGGCTTTCCTATCCTTCATCCCTTTCCATGCCTCTCTCCCCTGATTTGTGCTCTCCAATCCCCTATTCTAAGCCCCTCTCCCTCTCTTTTCATAGGAATACTCACACTGGTCACAGACACAAATGTCCCCGAAGAGTCAAAAGTGGATGACAACCAAGAGGCAAGGACACCTTTTATAGGGTATTCCAGGCTGAGCTGTTGGCATGACATGCAGTTCTCTAAGAGGAAGAGTGTCTTTTCCAACCCATAGCACGTGTCAGACAATTCCTATCATTCCCCAAAGTCACATCTATGAACATGAGTCAATAAAAACGTTGCTGAGTTGTAAGGGAAGGGGAACAAACATATATTAAGTGTCTACTATGTTCCAGGCACTGTGTTAAACACTTTGTAAACATGATCTCTTTTGATCTTGTTTTTAAGGGATTTTAAACATTATCTAGCAGGCAACTACGTAGCAAAGTGGATAGAGTGTTAGACCTGGGGTTATAAAAAAACAAGTTTATATCTGACCTCAAACAACTAATTGTGTGATCCTGGGCAATCACTTAATATCTGTTTGTCTTAATTTCCTCATCTGCAAAATAGGGATAATAACTGTACCTACCTCCTAGGGTTATTGTGAGGATAAAATGAGATAAAGTGTTTTGCAAACCTAAAAGCACTATATAAATACTAGCCATCATTATTATTATTAATTATTATTATTGTGACTACTATTATTTTAGGCCCTTCAATTTACAGAGGCAAAAGCTGAGGCTCAAACAAATTTAGTCATTTGCTCAAGGTCACATAGGTAATAAATGGAAAAGCTTGGATGTAAACCCAAGTTTTCTGACAGTATCCTTCGCTCTTTTCATTGCACCAGCCCATGGGAGCTCTAAGGCTTCTCCTCTGGAAATCTAGGATCTAGAGTAGCCTGTCAGAAAGCCATGCATTATCTAGGGATTAGGACCCCGATGCCTCCCCCACTCACTTATGGGGGATGTTCATGATGTCCATCCACTGGGCTAAGGTACAGGGGCTCCAGTCACTGAGGTTGTAGCCATTCCTAAAAACCTTCAGGTGGCCCCTGCCCCTTCCTCCAGAATGGGCTGGATTGTTGTCTCAGATCTCATCTTTGATTTGTAGCTTCTGCCAGACTTATTTTTGTAGATCACCCACATCTAAAGTGTACCCATCCCTGCCCTACTCCTCAGCACAGACTTTCTCATGCTCTACTTTTCAGAATCACTGAACAGTTACTACAAATCAGATGCCCTCCTTCTCAATTTTTGGGCCTTGTAGGTTAGAAGTAACTGACCATTTACTAATTCTTTTATTAGCCACTCAACAAATATTTATTGATCACTGTAAGCCTCTGCTCAGGGCTTCTGGAAATACAAAAGGTAAATAAAAATGACCATTGCCCTCAAGGAGCTTGTCAACTTGTAAGGGGAAAAACAAATATACAATGATGATGGAAAAGTGCTGTAAGAGAGATACAGACAATATGCTGTAGGAGGTCAGAGTAAGGAGAGGTTCTTTCTAGCTGGGATAACTAGGGGCTCTGAATAAATGAGTGGCAATTCGGTGGTGGTGGTGGTCTTGAAGAGGACCAAAATGACATCACTATGTTGGGGTCAAAATATTTGAGAAGGGTTATTTGAAGAAAGGAGATATTTACTTTTCTCTCTTAGGGTGAGATGTAGTCCTTTATTGCCCCCATCAGTGTGTGTTCCATGTAGTCTACACAGTGCCCCCTAACATCTTGCCCCTTGAGATTTTCTAAGTGCTTTGAATCACCATAGGAGTCCCGATGTTCAAGAAGACACCTGAAGTTCCATCATCTGAAGTCATCACCTGAAGTCATATCAGGGACCCAGGGAAACCACCTGAAACATCCTCTTGTCTCTCCAATCCCATAAGATATATTAAACCTGACCTAACCACTGAACTGTCCTCCTATTCTAGTCTATCATGTTGGGTGGAGGGGAGGAATTCTTAAAATTTTCCTGAGGTTCCAAGTGCTAGACTTCCTACTGAGTGGCTAAAACAATAATTGACTAGTGGGGTGGGGATCAAGTGACAAGCAGGACCGAATCCTTTCCTTACTGTCATTTCTGTCTTATTCATCATGGGAAGGGACTTAGAGTAACCGGGCTTTCAGGTGGAGCTTTAAACTCTAAGGAACTTAGCCCACTTGGTCACCATTGTCTTTACTATCATCACCAAAACTACTGTCATTATCTTGATTACCAAAGTCGGTAGGAATTTATTGAGCTCTGTAACAAAAGAATTACAAGTAAACCTCACTTTGCATAATAAGATCAAAAGACAGATGTTCAGACATCACCTGATCAAAACCCCTCATTTTACAGGTGAGGAAACGGAAGCTTTGAGAGCTTAAGGAATTTCCCCAAAGTAACACAGATAGTAAATAACAAAGTCAGGATTTGAACCCATACCTTCTGACATCAGATACAGTGCTTTCCCCACTGTTCCCTGCAACATTTAGGATAAATTATAATGTTTTTAAATGCATGCTGCTTTGACTGCTCAAGGACAATTATTGAAAGAATTTAGGCTGTCAATTCATCTCTAAAGGGAAGACCCATTTTACACAAGAATACCTCATTTTACTGTGTTTTGCTTTATTGTACTAAGCAGATATTGGGATTTTATTTTATTTTTGCAAATTGAAGGTTTGTGGCAACCCTGCCTCGAGGAAGTCTATCAGTACCATTTTTCCAACAGCATAACTTCACATCCTATATCTGTGTCACCTTTTTGCAATTCTCATAATATTTCAAACTTTTTCATTATTATTATACCTGTTTTGGTGATCCGTGATCAGTGATGTTTGGTATTGTATTGGAATTGTTTGAGGCACCACAAACTGGACCCATATAAGATGGCAAACTTAATAAAAGAGTGTGTTCTGACTGTTCCCCCTACTTGATGTTCTCCCATCTCTCTCCCTCTCCTTGGGTCTCCCTATTCCCTGAGACACAACAATATTGAAAAATATTACAAAAACTAGTTGATGAAGCAGTGGCAGGGTTTGAGAGAATTGACTTCAATTTTCAAAGAAGTTCTACTATGGATAAAATTCTATCAAACAGCATCTTGTATGAAAGGAAAAGTCAATAGATGAGGGCAACTTCATTGTTGTTTTAGTTTAAGAAATCACCACAGCCACCCCAAACTTTAGCAGCCACCACTCTGATCAGTCAGCAGCTATCTACATCAAGGCGAAACCCTCCAACAACAAAAAGATTATGACTTGCTGAAGGGTCAAACGATGGTTAGCATTTCTAGCAAGAAGGTGTTTTTTAAATTAAAGTATGTGCATTGGTATTTAGGCATAGCACTATCGTTCACTTAATTCATTACAGTTTAATATAAACATAAATTTCATAATGCACTGAGAAACCAAAAACTTTGTAAGAATTGGTTTATTGCGATATTGATTTTACTGTAGTAGTCTGGAACTGAATTTGCAATATCCCAAAGGCATGCCTATAACGAGAAATACTCTCTCTTGGTTTTTTAGTTTATTTGTTTGTTTTTTGTTTTTGCTATTTTGACGCTTTGTGTATCTGATTTTCTAAAAATGCACTCCCTTGCCCAACTCAATCAGAGCAACACCTCTGTCCTGTGAAGAACTGATAACTCAGTAGGTATATATATGGGCAGCAACAAAGTAGAGAGAGTGCCAGACCTGGAGTCAGAAAGACTCCTCTTCATGAGTTCAAATCTGGCCTTAGACACTTACTAGCTATGTGATCCTGGGCAAGTCACTTACAACTGTTTACCTTAGTTTCCTCATCCGTAAAATGAGCCAGAGAAGGAAATGGCAAACCCTTCCAGTATCTTTGCCAAGAAAACCCCAAATGGGGTCACAAGGAGTCAGACAAGACTGAAAAACAACTCAACAAAAACAACAACAAGGAGTGCATATATAGGTATGCTAGATCTTTTGTTTTTCTCAGAAAAAAAGTGAGTTTAGAAACAACAACAACAACCTGATAGAGGATTTGGAGCTTGCCTGGCCTGTCCTGCTGTAGAGGAGGTGAGACATCTTGGTTTGTTTCAGGACTGATACAATACATTCCATTATGGGTTTCCTGTTTTTTCCCTCTCTTTGGGGGAGGTGACAATTATAGGGAAGAGAGAATGGCTGCCCTGGGTCTGATTATGTGTGGTGTGCAGGGATGTCTACAGGCCTGTGGGTGTGAAAGAGAGAGGACATAAATATAATAGGGAGAAATAGGCTGGGGCATGTAGGCCCATAAGTGACTGACCTAGAGTGTGACTATATGCTGGGGGGGAGGAAGAGAGCTGCCCATCCCAAGGTGTCCTGTTGTGTCCTAGAATGGTCATGGCTGCATCAGAGCTGTGTCATACCTAGAAATTGTTAGGAAATCCTTTTCTGTAGAAGGAGAAACAACAAGATATGGTAGTATTTGGAGGCAGAGGACCTGGCCTCTTAGCTCTGCTCTGTCACTCATGACTTGAAGACCAGGCAACTCATCTCATTTCTTAGGGCCTTGGCTTCCTAATATGTAAAAAGAGTGTTTTGGATGAGATGGGAATAAAGGTAGTGTGAAAATTGTTGGAACCTTGGTTTCACATCCTCCCATCTACAGGGGATGTTCTGCAGATATGATCAGACATTGATGGGGACAATAAGGGACAAGATATTAAAGAGCAAAGTCAGATGCATTCTCATCCTTCAAGGCTCCCCCCATACAGCTCCTCATTCATGCTGATGCCCCTGGGCACCTCAGCTAAATGTGATATTACCCTGCACTAACTTCCCATAGCAGAATCTGTGAACTATTTCTAAAAATTTAGTAACTGCATTTCAGTTAGTCAATAAGCACTTATATTTCAATCATTTGTTTTATTTGTAATTCTATAGATTTTATTTTATGCATTTAAACACATTATACACATTAAACACATTATTCTGAGAGGGGGTCTGTTGACTTCCCCATGGACCATGCATGATGTCCACCATGGACCCCACAAAAAGGTCCACAACACACACACAGTTAACAGTCCCTTTCCTATGGTATGTTGTCTACACCTTTCTGAAAGCCTTTTCCCACCTTATATGACATAGTAGAGAGGCTGTGTATAGGAAAGCAGAGAGCTAGGCTAAGAACCAGGAAGGCCAGTTTCCAAGTTTAGCCCCTGACACGGAATTGCCATGTGACCCTGGGTAAATCACTTAGCCAGTAAGTGCTCAGGTAGTTTCTAAGACTATAAGTTGTATAGAAGCTGCTGCCCTGTAATGATAGCAGATTCATCATCTAGGGGAGGGGTTCAGTCCTGATGTAATGGATCACACCCTGAGATTGACACAGCACCTGGAACACAGCAGGTGTCTAATAAATGTTTATTGACTGATTAAGCTTTTTTCTCTTTTTTATACATTTATTTATTTTTGATTTTCAACATTCACTTTTATAAGATGTTAAGTTCAAAAATTTTCCCTTTCCCTCCTGTTTCCCCTCCCCAGGATGGCCTGCAACCTGATATAGGCTATACATGTAAAATTACACTACGCAATTTCCATATTAGTCATGTTATAAAAGAAGAATCAGAACAAAAGGGAAAAACCAGATGAAAGAAAAAAAGGGAAAATAGTATTCTTCGATCTGCATTCAGGTTCCATAGTTCTTTCTCTGGATGTGGACTGATTAAACTTAAAAAAAATTGATTACTATCTCAATATAATTAGTTACTTTTGTAATCCTATGTATATTATCTATCTAAGACATAAGAAATATAATACTCCTAAGTACTAAATATACTAAATATAGTAAAAAAAACCATTATTACTAAATACTACTTCAAAAAATTATTAAGGATTTCATAGATTGCACCAAATTTCCAAAGTGGTCCATGACGCAAGGAGATTGAGACTCTTGTCCTAAGTAATTCCAAATGTCTGTGAAATCACAGGCTCAGGCTTCCATCCCTATATGGAATAATATTTATTTGTTTACTTGTCTGCAATCTACAACATCACAAACTCCCTGAGGCTGTTTCATTACCTTTTATATTCCCAGTAGCCTGGAGGTTCAGAATTTTGTACATAATACTGAAACAACACATTTTTGTCAAGTATTGAATGAGTGGATGATTGAATGAATGAATGAATGAATGAATGGATGGATTGATGGATGGATGGATGAATGAAAAAGCCAATTACTCCTCAAACCCAGTGGTTCAAAGGCAGAGAGAATTGAGACGGAAAGTAGAGTCTTGGACTTTATTAGGAATTCCTCAAACTTCTCTGTGAGTAGGGGGCCATTAATTTCCAGAAAGGACACAACTTTCTGAAAGTACCATCTTTATAACCCCTTCTTGGAGGATGATATCCCTCAACTCTACCATGAACTGGTGTAATGAAAGAAACATTGACTTTGGTAATGCAGGACTTGGATTCCAATCCTAACTCTTCTAAATACTGCCTGTGTGACCATGGCCAAGTCATCTACCTTCTTTAAGCCTCAGTCTCTTTATCTCTATAAGCGGGGCATCTGAAGTAGATGAAATGGAAGGTCCTTTCCAACTCAGTGGTCCATGTAGTGGCTATGACTAAGAAGTTGAAGAATGTCAGGAATGATCTGACACATGCCATGGGTTGGGGAAGGCACTCTTCCTTCTAGAGAGCTGGGTGGCATGCCAAAAACTCAGTCTGGGATGGCCTATAAAAGGTGTCCCTGCCCCTGGCTCCTCACTCATTCTGGTTCTTCAGCAGAGAGTTCCTGTCCGTGTCTGTGATCAGGGTGAGTGTCTGCATGAGAGGCCAGGGGAGGCTTGGAGGAGGGTGTTGGAGGAAGGAAAGAAGAGAGCACAAAGCAGGGGGAGAGAGGAGTAGGAAAGGAGAAAAAGGAGAAAATAAAGCACTCAGCACATGCTTGGCACATAGTAGGTACTTAATAAATGTTTATGGAATGAATGAAAAGGAGAGAGGGGCTGAGAAGAAAACAGGGTGAACTGAGTGAGAAGTGCAGCAGCTGGTGAGGAATAGAAACTTGTGCTTTGGATTTGGGGTCCATTGGACAGAGTGTTGGAACTGGAGTCAGAAAGAGCTGAGGTCACCTGAGTTTCAAGGATGTGAAAAATTCCATTATTGTCTTTCAGATTTCCCAAACTCACCCAGAGATGTCCTACCAGCAAAACCAACAGCAGTACCAGCCCCCTCCCAAATGTCAGACCTCCAAGTACCCTCCCCAGACTCCATGCTCTGCTCCTGTCTCTTCAGGCTGTGGGGCCAGCTCTGGAGGATGTGGTAACTCTGGAGGATTCAGTACCTTTGGCTCTGGGGGTGGCTGCTCTCTCTTTTCTCATAATAGGAGAACCCCCAGATGCAGGGGCCAGAGCCCTGGCCACTGTGACAGTGGCTGTGGCCGCAGACAGCAGTCTGGGGGCTGCGGTGGTGGCTCTGGGGGCTGTTAGTGACCTGCTGCCCTTGGCTGAGGAGCAGAATTTCAGGAATCAAGAGAAGCCACTGACCACCCTCCACCTTTCCCATCCCTCCTCCTAAGCTGCTGAGATGTCCTTTGGGAACTGAGACACCCCAGGATTAACCCTTCATCTCTTCTCAAATTTCCCAAATTCAGAGTTGAATCCAACCTTCTCTGCCTCATTTATCTCATGCAACAATAAAACTCTATCTGGTCAAAGATGCCTCCTGCTCTCTGCTCTTCTTTCTTAACAATCCATGGCTCCCCTTTGGTCAAGCACCACTCTACATAAAGTCTGTCACTTAGTTTCAAATTCAAAGGCACTAGCACATGTTGGAGGGAGGGGGGAGAAGGAGAAGTTACTAGAAAGCAGTTTATGCATAATAGACCTAAGATGATTAGTGGACCACAAGCTCAAGATGAGATAGCCGCCTGATGAGCTGGCTGAGAGGGCTGATGTGATCTGGGGCTTCCTGAGTAGAGGAATTGTGTCTACAGACAGAGAAGTGATAGTTTAATTTTCCCCTGCCCTGCTCAATCCACATCTGCAGTATGATGTTCAATCCCAGATGCCACTCTGAAGGTAGAGTATGTTGAGAGATGATTGTTTGAGAGAGAAAACTTACAGGGATCCCAAATGTTAAGTTCCAATTTTTAAAAGTCCATCATAGGTAATCTGTTCGACCTGTGCTCATTGACCCTAAAGGGCAAAATTAGGACCATATATTGGGAAGAATTTCCTAACTTTAGAGCCATTCAAAAATTAAATTGCCTGTGAACAAAGATGGTGATAGCATCTCAAAGACCATTTGGCACAGGCCTGGAGAATAGAGCCAGCAATACTAAAGCTCAGAATGGACTGAGTCTGACCAGGAGAGCTATGAACAAATTTCCATGTTTTAAAAATATTGGGGGAAATAGGAAGATCAAAGAAGAACAGCTATTTGGGGTGGATTGGACAATGATAACTGACAATTGAGATAATTATTATAGCTAACATGGATGTAGCACTTTGGGACTTGAAGAACACTTTACATATATTATTTCATGATAACTCTAGAGTGAGGTGCTATTGTTATCCCCATTTTGCAGATGGGGAAACTGAGGCTGAGAGAAGTTAAGTAACTTGCCCACAATCAAACAACCAGTAAGTGCCTGGGGCAGGATCTGAACCCAGGTTTTCCAAGCTCCATGTCTAGAATGAAGACAGAATTGAGTCATCCACCAATTTGGTTTCTGTTTTCTCTCAAGAGAAACATTTCCCTGACAATTTCTCTGGCAATTTTTGGATTGGCAAAGACTCCCCAATATCTCTAATAGAAAGTATGGTACCGATGATAAATAGGGAGATAGTTAATGAGCACTAAATCATGAAGATAGGGGCAGCTAGGTCACACAGTGGATAGAGCACCAGCCCTGGAGTCAGGAGGGCCTGGGTTCAAATCTGACCTCAGACATTGACTGGTTGTGTGACCCTAGGCAAGTCACTTCACCCCATGTATTAGAGTCCATCACCCCCAACCCTTTCTCCCCAGGCTCTATGTGGTTCCCTTTTAGTTCCTTCCCTTTAGCCTCTTCCTGAAGCTCTGGTAGAACATTCGGGGTCCATTTATGAAAAATGTCCTGCTAATGGAAAACAGCCTGAGAAACGCATCATCTAGGATGTTGCAGGGCTGAGAAACTGCCCTATGAGGACTGGTGGAAGGAGTTGGAGACCTTTTTAATCTGGAGAAGAAAACACGTGGTAGTGAGGACTGACCCAAAGTATTTGAAGATACTTGAAGATTCAAGAGGAGCCTAAAAGTATTTGAAGGGCTGTCCTGTGAAAGGAGAAAAAAGGATATGACTTTTTCTGACTGTTTCCAGGAGGCAAAGTCAGGAGGAATGGTGGACGTTGCTAAGACCTAAACGTAGGCTTGATGTCAGGAAATAAAAATAAAATTCTTAAAGAGGCAATTCTCTTAAATAGGAATGGGATGCCTCAGGAGGTAATGAGTTTCACTGGAAACCTTGAAGACAAGGCTCAGTGACCACATCCTGGATGTACTGTAGAATCAAGTCAACAATCATTTAGTAAGCACCTAGTAAAGGCACCGTGTTAAATTTTAAGGATACAAAGAAAGACAAAAATAGTGCCTGCCCTCAGGGAGTACAAAATCTGATGGAGAAAACAATATGAAAATAACTATGTACATATGAGATACATACAATGCAAGTGGGAGGCAATCTTGGAGGAAAGGCATTAATATTAAGGGGGACCAGGAAGGCTTCTTGTAGGTGAGAGTTTAGCTGAGACTTGATAGGGATTCTTGTACCATCGTGTGTTAAACTAGATGCCTTCTGAAGTCACTTTTAGCTCTGAAATTCTCTGATTTGGTGAGTTAGATGGAATGATGGTCATATTTGATAGGTGTTCCCCAAGACTGGCTCTTAGGATGAGAGATGGCTAAGGGGAAAAACTTTCATAATCCAGGATAATTATGTCACACAATTTTTGACATAGCCTAAGTCACCCTTCCAGGAAGAATTTTGGAGCTCAGAGACTCATTCTGTGAGTTAGCTGAGGGAGCCTCTAGATGAAATCTTTAGATAGGCCCATGTTTTGTTTTGTTTTTTTGTATTTCTTAGAACACACACAACCGCAACTGAGTCCTCATTGGTAGTAGATAATCCTTCTAGGCCTCTGTTACCAATTCACCCTCTCACTTTCCACATTGGTTTTTCCAAACTCTTTCACTGCAGAGCAGTGTCATTATAGATGTTAGACATATAGATGTCATTATAGAGTTAGACATGGGAGTGGGCCGGTAGGTAGCACAGTGGATAGAGTCAGGGAGACTCCTCTTTGTGAGTTCAAATCAGGCCTCAGACACTCGCTAGATGTGTGAACTTGGGCAAGTCACTTCACCCTGTTAGCCTCAGTTTCCTCATCTGCAAAATAAGCTGGAGAAGGAAATAGCCAACCTCTCCAGTATTTTTGCCAAGAAAACCCCAAATGAGGTCACAAGGAGTCAGACTAGACTGAAAAACAACTCAGGAAAAACAATAACAAGGAAGGCATGTATGGATGTCAGATCTTTTGTTTTTCTCAGAAAAAAGTGAGTTTAGAAACAACAACAACAAACTGATAGAGGATTTGGAGCTTGCCTGGCCTGTCCTGCTGTAGAGGAGGTGAGACATCTTGGTTTGTTTCAGGACTGATACAATACATTCCATTATGGGTTTCCTGTTTTTTCCCTCTCTTTGGGGGAGGTGACAATTATAGGGAAGAGAGAATGGCTGCCCTGGGTCTGATTATGTGTGGTGTGCAGGGATGTCTACAGGCCTGTGGGTGTGAAAGAGAGAGGACGTAAATATAATAGGGAGAAATGGGCTGGGGCATTTAGGCCCACAAGTGACTGACGTGGAGTGTGACTGTATGCTGGGAGGGGAGGAAGAGAGCTGCCTATCCCAAGGTGTCCTATTGTGTCCAAGAACGGTCACAGCTGCATCAGAGCTGTGTCATACCTAGAAATTGTTAGAAAACCCTTGTTGAGAGAATGAGAAACAACATGATATGGTAGAATTTGGAGGTAGAGGACCTGGCCTCATAGCTCTGCTCTGTCACTCATGACTTCAAGACCAGGCAATTCATCTTATTTCTTAGAGCCTTGGTTTCCTAACATGTAAAAAGAGTGTTTTGGATAAGATGGGAATAAAGTTAGTCTGCAAACTGTTCAAACATTGGTTTCACATCCTGCCCTCTATAGGGGATAGTCTACAGATATGATCAGAGATTGATGGGGACATTAAGGGATAAGATATTAAAGAGCAAAGTCAGATGCGTTCTCATCCTTCAAGTTTCCCCCCATATAGCTCATCTTTCATGCTGATGTCCCCAGGCACCTCAGCTAAATGTGATATTACCCTGCCCTAACTTCCTATAGCAGGATCTGTGAACTATTTTTAAAAATTTTAGTAACTGCATTTCAGATAGTCAGTCAATAAGTGTTTATATTTCAATATGATTTATTTTATTTGTAATCCTGTATATTTTATTTTGTTCATTTAAAGACATTTTACTGAAAGGGGACTGTTGGCTTCCCTATGGACCATGCATGATGTACATCATGGACCCCACAAAAAGGTCCATAGCACACATAAAGTTAACAGCCCCTGTCCTATGGTATGTTGTCTACACCTTTCTGAAACTATTTTTCCACCTTATGTGACACAGTAGAAAGGCTGTGTACAGGAGAGCAGAGAGCTAGGCTAAGAGCCAGGAAGGCCAGTTTCCACGTCCAGCCGCTGACACAGAATTGCCATGTGACCCTGAGTAAATCACTTAGCCACTAAGTGCTCAGGCAATTTTCTAAGACTATAAGTTGTATAAAAACTACTGACCTGCAGTGATGGGAGATTCATCATGTAGGGGAGGGGTTCAGTCCTGATGTAATAGATCACACCCTGAGCTTAGCACAGTACCTGGAACACAGTAGGTGTCTAATACATGTTTATTGATTGATTAAACTTTTTACTCTTTTTTTATACTTTTATTTATTTTTAATTTTCAACATTCACTTTTATAAGATGTTGAGTTCTAAAATTTTCACCCTCCCTCCTTGCCGTTCCCCCTACACAAGATGGCCTGCAATCTGATATAGGCTATACATGTACCATTATACTACACATATTTCCACATTAGTCATGTTGTGAAAGAAGAATCAGAACAAAAAGGGAAAACCACATGAAAAAAAAGAGAAAATAGTATGCTTGGATCTGCATTCAGACTCCATAGTTCTTTCTCTGGATGTGCATTGATTAAAGTTTAAAAAAAATTGATAACTATTTCAATATAATTAGTTTCCTTTTTAATCCTATGTACGTTATCTATCTAAGATATGAGAGATATAATACTCCTAAATACTAACTACACTAAATATAGTAAAAATATTATTATTAAATACTACTTCAAAAAATTACTAAGGAGTTCGTAGATTGCACCAAATTGCCAAAGGGGTCCATGACACAAGGAGATTGAGATTCTTGCCCTAAGGAATTCCAAATGCCAGTGAAATCATTGGTCCAGTCCCCCATCCCTATATGGCACAGTATTTATTTGTGTACTTGTCTATAATCTACAACGTTACAGGCTCCCTAAGGCTGTTTCATTACCTTTTATATTCCAGCAGCCTGAAGGCTCAGAACTTTGTGCATAATACTGGCTCAACACATTTTTGTCAAGTATTGAAAGAGCGGTTGAATGAATGAATGAGTGGATGAATGAAAAAGCCAATTACCCCCGAAACCCAAAGTCCTCAGTGATAAAGAGACAGAGAGAATTAGGATGGAAAGTAGAGCCACGGACTTCATGAGGATTCCTCAAACTTCTCTGTGAGTAGGGGGCCATTAATTTCCAGAAAGGACTTAACTTTCTGAAATCACTAATTTTATAACCGTTTCTTGGAGGATGATATCCTTCTACTCTACCATGAACTGGTGTAATGAAAGAAGCATTGACTTTGGTAATGGAGGACTTGGATTCCAATCCTAGCTCTTCTAAATGTTGCCTGGGTGACCACAGGCGAGTCATATACCTTCTTTAAGCCTCATTTTCTTCATTTCTATAATGGGGGGCTGGAGTAGATGATATAGAAGGTCCTTTCCAACTCAGTGGTCCATGTAGTGGCTATGACTAAGAAGTTGAAGAATGTCAGGAATGATCTGACACATGCCATGGGTTGGGGAAGGCACTCTTCCTTCTAGAGAGCTGGGTGGCATGCCAAAAACTCAGTCTGGGATGGCCTATAAAAGGTGTCCCTGCCCCTGGCTCCTCACTCATTCTGGTTCTTCAGCAGAGAGATCCTGTCCGTGTCTGTGATCAGGGTGAGTGTCTGCATGAGAGGCCAGGGGAGGCTTGGAGGAGGGTGTTGGAGGAAGGAAAGAAGAGAGCGCAAAGCAAGGGGAGAGAGGAGTAGGAAGGGAGAAAAAGGAGAAAATAAAGCACTCAGCACATGCTTGGCACATAGTAGGTACTTAATAAATGTTTATGGAATGAATGAAAAGGAGAGAGGGGCTGAGAAGAAAACAGGGTGAACTGAGTGAGAAGTGCAGCAGCTGGTGAGGAATAGAAATTTGTGCTTTGGATTTGGGGTCCATTGGACAGAGTGTTGGAACTGGAGTCAGAAAGAGCTGAGGTCACCTGAGTTTCAAGGATGTGAAAAACTCCATTATTGTCTTTCAGGTTTCCTAAACTCACCCAGAGATGTCCTACCAGCAAAACCAACAGCAGTACCAGCCCCCTCCCAAATGCCAGACCCCCAAGTACCCTCCCCAGGCTCCATGCTCTGCTCCTGTCTCTTCAGGCTGTGGGGCCAGCTCTGGAGGATGTGGTAGCTCTGGAGGATGCAGTACCTTTGGCTCTGGGGGTGGCTGCTCTCTCTTTTCTCATAATAGGAGAACCCCCAGATGCAGGGGCCAGAGCCCTGGCCACTGTGACAGTGGCTGTGGCCGCAGACAGCAGTCTGGGGGCTGCGGTGGTGGCTCTGGGGGCTGTTAGTGACCTGCTGCCCTTGGCTGAGGAGCAGAATTTCAGGAATCAAGAGACGCCACTGACCAGCCTCCTCCATTCCCATCCCTCCTCCTAAGCTGCTGAGATGTCCTTTGGGAAATGGGAGACTCCAGGACTAACCCTTCATCTCCTCTCAAATTCCCCAAATTTCAGTGTTGAATCCAACCTTCTCTGCCTCAGTTATCTAATGCAACAGTAAAACTCTATCTGGTCAAAGATGCCTCCTACTCTCTGCTCTTCTTTCTTAAACATCAATGGCTCCCTTTTGGTCAAGCACCACTCTACATAAAGTCTGTCACTTAGTTTCAAATTCAAAGGTGCCAGCCCATGTTGGAGGGAGGGGGGAGAAGGAGAAGTTACTAGAAAGTAGTTTATGCATAATTGACCTAAGATGATTAGTGGACCACAAGCTCAAGATGAGATAGCCACCTGATGAGCTGGCTGAGAGGGCTGATGTGATTTGGGGCTTCCTGAATAGAGGAATTGTGTCTACAGACAGAGAAGTGATAGTTTCATTTTCCCCAGCCCTGATCATTCCATATCTTCATTGTGACATCCAATCCCAGATGCCACTCTAAAGGTCGAATATGTTGAGAGATGATTGGGTAAGAAAGAAAACTTAGAGGGAAACCAAATGTCACATTCAGATTTTTAAATGGCCATCATGGGCAATCCATGTTCCCCAAGACTGCCTCTTAGAATGAGAGATGGCTTTCTAAGGGGAAAAACTCTTTCACAATCCAGGATAATTATGTCATGCAATGTCTGACATATCCTAGGTCACCCTTCCAGGAAGAACTTTGGAGCTCAGAGACTCAGTCAGAGAGTTAGTTGGGGGAGGCTCTAGATGAAATCTTTAGAAAGGTCCATGCTTTTTTTCTATTTCTTAAAGAACACACAACCTCAACTGGGTCCTCATTGTTAGTAGATAATCGTTCTAGCCATCCCTTATCAATTCATTCTTTCACTCTCCATATCAGATTTTACAAACTTTTTCATCCTTTTTTAAATCTCCCTTTCTCCCACTCTTCTTTTTAGCTGAGAAATTTGCCTCATATTTTACAGAAAAAAAAATTGATGCCCTTCTTTGTAAGTTTTCTTTTCACCTCTCCTTCTTTTCTCACGCCCCTCAGATGTCACCTGTCATTATTTCTTTCATCCTGTCTCAAAAGCTGGTGACTTTGTGTGACTCTGCCTCACTTAAGTCCAATTCACCACAAGTCATCACCCACTATTTGCTATTCATGATGTCAGTGGTTTTCACAAATGAAGAGTGGGCAACAACAGGGCGCAGTGCTTTTCCTCCTTACCAGGAGGAAGGGGCTAACCCTTCTGGCTGCCCAAGTGGTCCCATGTCATCCCATGGACTCCATGCATTGCCCCCTCTGCCAACCCCACTCTATCACTCCTCTTTCATCTCTCCCTCTTTACTGCCTCATTGTGTACTGCCTACAAACATGTCCATGTCTCCCCATCCTGAATAAACCCTTACTGTGTCCTTCCATGACCACTAACTACCTTCCTACAGCTCTTCTGCCATTTGTGGCTAAACTCCTTGATAAAAACATCTATGATAAGTGCTCTTCCAATCTTGCTCACAACTTACCATAACACTGTAACTGTTCTCTCCAAAGTTACCAATGATCTCTTTGGTGCCTAATCCAATGGCCTTTTCTCAGTCCTCATTTTCCTGAAACTCTCTGTGGCCTTTGACACTGCTGATCATGCTATCTTCTCTCGAAGATTTTGGGACACCCACCTCCTACCCACCAGACCTCTCCTCAGGCTCATGGATGTTCATTCGGGTCACACTGCTGAACCTTAGATGTTCGTCAGTCCTGAGCCTTCTTCTCCCTCTACACAACTTCACTTGATGGTCTCATCAGCTCCCATGGATTTAATTATAATCTCTATGCAGATGATTCTCAAATCTACCTAGCCTGTCCCAACGACTTTGCGGACCTCCAATCTCACATCTCCAACTATCTTTCAAACATCTCCAGTTCTATGTCCAGAAGGCATCTTAAACTCAACATGTCTACAGCTAAACCCATCATCTTTCTCCTAAATTCTCCTCACCTCCTACCTTCCTGATTACTGTAGAGGACAACAACATTCTCCTGGTCAGGAGTCATCATCCTGTCATCTTATCTCCTCACTCTCTCACCCCACCCCACCAGGTCCAATCTGTTGCCAAGGCCTGAGATTTCACCTCTGCAACATTCCTTGAATAAGTCCCCTTGTCTCTGACACTGCCACTATCCTGGTACAGGCCCTCATCACCTTATACCTGGACTATTACGACAACCTGCTGGTGGGTCTACCTACATCTAGTCTCTCCATTCTCCAGCCCATCTTTCCTAAAGGGCAGGTCTACACACACTTAATAAACCCCAGTGGCTCCCTGTTACCTCCTAGATTAAATACAAAATCCTCTGTTTGGCATTCAAAGCCCTTCACATAACCTATACCCCTACCCACCCTCCCCCAAATCCCACCCTTCTAGTTTTCTTATACCTTGCCCTCTACCAGATGCTCTTCAGTCTAGTGCCAAGGACCTTTGGGCTGTTTCATGTACTAGATACTCCATCTTTCCCTCTGAGCATCTTCTCTGGCTGTAATTCACACCCAGAATGCTCTTCCTTCTCATCTCTTCCCCCTGTCTCCCAAGTTTTCTTCAATTCCCATCTAAAATCTAATCTACAGAAAAATCTTTGCTAACCCCTGTTAATTCTAATGCCTTCTTATTCTTGATTATTCATTGTTTATCATGTATATAGTTCATATGTACATATGTGTTTGCTAATTCTCTCTCCCATTAGATTGTGAACTCCTGGAAGTCAAGGACTACCTTTTACCTTTTTTTGTATCTCCAGCATTTAGGAAAGTGACTGACACACAGTAGGTGCTTAATCAATATTCATTGACCAGCTGATTGAGTCTAACGTTGCTGTTGTCCATCCTTGGCTTTCAAAGAGGACCAATGACATCACAGGTGATGTCTTGACTCAGGCATGAATTGAATTTCAGTGAGACAGAGTTGCACAAAGTCATCAGTCTCATTCTCTCTTCCTTTGAAATCCCCCTGACCCCAGGGCAAGTGCTCTACCCACTGTGCCACCCAGCTGCCCTCATATTTATTTCTTATATCCTTATTATACTCATTAGAATGTAAACTCCTTGAGAGCAGGGATGGTCCCCAGTGGTTGTCATGGTGTCTGACATTGTATAAGCACTTGATTAATGCTTATTGATCAATTGATTGAGTCAGTGTGTATAGTAGAAAGAACACTGGATATGGAATCAGGAGCCCTAGGGGAGATTTCTAGTTCTGACACTAACTAGTTGTTTTTACATTATTGGATTGTTTCAGGCATATCCTCAAGACAGAAACATGTCATGTTTCCTTTATGACCCCATTTGAGGTTTTCTTGGCACAGATATTGGAGTGGTTTGCCATTTCCTTCTCCAGCTCATTTTACAGATGAGGTAACTGAGGCAAATAGGGTTGAGTGAATTGCCCAGGTTCACACAGCTAGTAACCATCTGAAACAAGATTTGAATTGATGAAGATGAGTTTTCCTGACTCCAGGCCTGGCACTCTATCCACCGTGTCACTTAGCTGCTCCTAGATGTCTGTATCCCCACCAACAAATCAAGTAATTTCTTTAAACCTAAGTTCCTTCCACAGTGAAAGGGGGACAGTTTCAATTACCTACTCAGTCAAATATGGACAATGATACTTGAACTACCTACCTCACAAGAGCTTTGAGAGGGGACGACTTTAAATATAAAACTTTAGGGTATTAAGTAAATGTAGATTTTTATGATCTCTGTGGGGGAAGGGAGCTTTTTTGGTCCTCTGGTTCAGAAGGGTGAAATGCATTGTTATAATTACCCTCAAAACTCCAAAGTGAGGCCCCACCAGATTAGAATGTAATTGGGAAATGTCTGAAAAAATAAATACAATACAACACAACATAGATAATGTTAATTTGTAGTTTTCTAAGTCAAGATACATTGTAATTTGAGATTGATAACAATTCCCTATTCCAATTCCCTCATGTGACAGATGAGAAAATTGAAATCAAGGGAGGTAAGCCAATTTTCCAAAGCCACCCAACAGGGCAATGGTGGAGCTGGGGACACAACTAGGGATTCATGAGTTGCTACCTTGTACATTTAACACTGTATAATCCAAATGGTTTTTATCAAAACCATAGTTTACTATTTATTGGTTCATGCCTCATTGGATTTGGTGGTTACAGGAAGGCCAAAGAGTCAGCCCTTAAAACCCACGCATATAAACCTTTCTTCAGTATATTCATTTAGTTTCCTCCCTTTAGTACAGTCTATGAAATAGAGCTGATATTGCTTTGGGATCTGGAAGGACACCAGGGCCAAGGTGCTCATGCTGCTTAGCATTACTAATAATTGTGCAGGACTGTTCCTATAACTGACCAACTCAACAAAAACAATGACAAGGAGTGCATATATGGGTATGACAGATATTCTGTTTTTCTCAGAAAAAAAGTGAGTTCAAAAACAACAACAACAAACTGATAGAGCCCTCTAGGCTCAATAAGCACAAATCCTCCCCAGCCTGTCCTGCTGTAGGGGAGGTGAGACATGTTGGCGTGTTCCCGGACTGATACAAAGCATCACATCCTGGGCTTCTTGTTTTTTCCTCCTCTTTGGGAGAGGTAACAATAATAAGTAAGAGACAATGGCTGCCCTGGGTCTGATCGTATTTGGGACTTAGGGATGTCTCCAGGTCTGTGGATGTGAAAGAGAGAGGACATAAATTAATAGGAAGAAATGGGCTGGGGCGTGTAGGCCCACAAGTGACTGACCTGCGGTGTGACTGTATGCTGGGAGGGGAGGAAGTGAGCTGCCTATCCCAAGGTGTCCTGTTGTGTCCTAGAATGATCACAGCTGCATCAGAGCTGTGTCATACCCAGAAACTGTTAGAAAATCCTCATCCATGGAGGGAGAAACAACAAGATATGGTAGAATTGTCATTCAGGACTTCAAGACTAGGCATTTGTCTCATTTCTTAGGGCCTTGGTTTCCTAACATGTAAAAAGAGTGTTTTAGATGAGATGGGAACAAAGTTAGTGTGAAAACTGTTCAAACATTGGTTTCACAGCCTCCCATCCATAGGGGATATTCTATAGACATGATCAGAGATTGATGGGGACAATAAGGGATAAGATATTAAAGAGCAAAGTCAGATGTGTTCTCATCCTTCAAGGCTCCCCCCACACAGTTCCTCTTTCATGCTGATGTCCCCAGGCACCTCAGCTAAATGTGATATTACCCTGCCCTAACTTCCTATAGCAGGATCTGTGAACTATTTTTAAAAATTTTAGTAGCTGCATTTCAGATAGTCAATCAATAAGTGTTTATATTTCAATATGATTTGTTTTATTTGTAATCCTGTATATTTTATTTTATTCATTAAAAGGCATGATACTGAAAGGGGACTGTTGGCTTCCCTATGGACCATGCATGATGTCCATCATGGACCCCACAAAAAGGTCCACAACACACACAAAGTTAACAGCTCCTATCCTATGATATGTTGTCTACACCTTTCTGAAAGTATTTTCCCACCTTATGTGACACAGTAGAAAGGCTGTGTACAGGAGAGCAGAGAGCTAGGCTAAGAACCAGGAAGGCCAGTTTCCACGTCCAGGCCCTGACACAGAATTGCCATGTGACCCTGAGTAAATCACTTAGCCACTAAGTGCTCAGGTACTTTCTAAGACCATAAGTTGTATAAAAACTACTGATCTGCAGTAATAGGAGATTCATCATCTAGGGGAGGGGTTCAGTCCTGATGTAATAGATCATACCCTGAGCTTAGCACAGTACCTGGAACACAGTCGGTGTCTAATAAATGTTTTATTGATTGATTAAACATTTTACTCTTTTTTTATACTTTTCTTTATTTTTAATTTTCAACATTCACTTTTATAAGATGTTGAGTTCTAAAATTTTCACCCGCCCTCCCTCCCGTTCCCCCTACCCAAGATGGCCTGCAATCTGATATAGGCTATACATGTACAATTATACTACATCTATTTCCACATTAGTTATGTTATGAAAGAAGAATCAGAACAAAAGGGGAAAACCACATGAAAGGAAAAAAAAGAGAAAATGGTGTGCTTGGATCTGCATTCAGACTCCATATTTCTTTCTCTGCATGTGCATTGATTAAACAAAAAAAATTGATAACTATGTCAATATAATTAGTTTCCTTTTTAATCTTATGTATATTATCTATTGAAGACATAAGAAATATAATACTCCTAAGTACTAATACACAAAATATAGTAAAAATATTATTATTAAATACTACTTCAAAAAATTACTAAGGACTTCATAGATTACACCAAATTGCCAAAGGGGTCCATGACACAAGGAGATTGAGACTCTTGCCCTAAGGAATTCCAAATCCCAGTGAAATCACAGGCACAGCCCCCCATCCCTATATGGCACTGTATTTATTTATTTGTGTACTTGACTGCAATGCCAATATTACAGTCTCCCTGAGGCTGTTTCATTACTTTTTATGTCCCCAGTAGCCTGCAGGCTCAGAACTTTGTACATAATACTGAATCAACACATTTTTGTCAAGTATTGAATGAGTGGATGAATGAATGAATGAGTGGATGAATGAAAAAGCCAATTACCCCTCAAACCCAAATTCTTCAGTGATTAAGAGGCAGAGAGAATTGGGATGGAAAATGGAGCCTTGGACTTTATGGGGATTCCTCAAACTTCTTGGTGAGGAGGGGGCCATTAGTTTCCAGAAAGGACACAACTTTCTGAAAGCATCATCTTTATAACCCCTTCTTGGAGGAAGATGTGCCTCAACTCTACTATTACCTGGTATAATGAAAAAAGCATTGACTTTGGTAATGGAGGACTTGGATTCCAATCCTAGCTCTTCTGAATACTGCCTACATGACCATGGGCACATCATCTACCCTCTTTAAGCCTCAGTTTCTTCATCTCTATAATTTGAGGCCAGAGGAGATGATATGGAAGGTCCTTTCAAATGCAGTGGGTCCAGATAGTGGCTCATGTCTATGACTAAGAATGTCAGGAATTATCTGACACATGCCATGGATTGGGGAAGGCACTCTTTCTTCTAGAGAGCTGGGTGGCATGCCAACAGCTCAGCCTGGGATGGCCTATGAAAGGTGTCCCTGCCCATGTCTCCTCACCCATTCTGGTTCTTCAGCAGAGAGATCCTGTCTGTGTCCGTGATCAGGGTGAGGGTCTGCATGAGAGGCCAGGGGAGGCTTGGAGGAGGGTGTGGGAGCAAGGAGAGGAGAGAGCACAAAGCAGGGGGAAAGAGGAGTAGGAAGGGAGAAAAAGGAGAAAATAAAGCACTCAGCACATGCTTGGCACATAGTAGGTACTTAATAAATGTTTATGGAATAAATGAAAAGGAGAAAGGGGCTGAGAGGGGGAGCTGAATGAGAAGTTCAGCAGCTGGTGAAGAATAGAAACTTGTACTTTGGATTTGGGGTCTATTGGACAGAGTGTCGGAACTGGAGTCAGAAAGAGCTGAGGTCAAATCCTGCCCCAAACACTAGTGTGGAAAAGTCATTTAACTTCTGTTTGCCTCAGTATCCTCATCTGTAAAATGGGATAATAATAGCACTTACAATACATGATTGTTGTGAGGATAAAATGAGATTGTATTCGCGAAGTTCTTTGAAACCTCAAAGTGTATAAAAATGCTATCATCATAATGGCTATTATTCTAGATTTACGGAGAATCATTCTGGGTCAGCCCAAAAGGAAAGCCAAGAGTTTCATGTTTAGAGGGGGAAGGAGTAGCAGACATCTGTGTTCCTGGAAATTCTGTAATGTCCTCTAATCTTTTTGAAGGCCTGGGCATTCTGGGGAGGTCACCATCCCTTGTCATTTAGAACACACATATGTGTGTATGCGTGTAAATAGAGAGTCTGCAGAATTTATCAAATTGAGACTTAGCCATTAAACTAGGAAAAGGCCTGGACTTCTCATTACCTTGGCATAAGGAACCTCTTATATGATGAAACCCCTTTTATCAACGCAAGTTATCACCTTCTCTGCAGCTCCTATAGTCTCAGAAAGTTGGCCAGAGAACTGAGAGGCTGTGACTTGCCCAGGGTCACAGAGCCACTCTGTGTCACAGGCAGAACTTGACCCAGGTCTTCCTGCCTTTGAGGCTGGCTCCCTGGACAGGACACAATACTGCCTCTCAGGTCACACAGACATGTTCACAAAATGTTCCTAACCCTCAGTATCACTGCTAGATGTTCATTCCCTGCTCCTCAAACTTTTACCTGAATGCATTTGTCTATAAGAACAAATTTTAAACCATCTGCTATTAGATACTAATGTGTTATAGATAAAATTCCTTTTCACAGTGTGGATTGATTTAAAATGCATGGAAAAAGATTCCTGGGTTTCAAGGATCTGAAAAACTCCATTATTGTCTTTCAGGTTTCCTAAACTCACCCAGAGATGTCCTACCAGCAAAACCAACAGCAGTACCAGCCCCCTCCCAAATGCCAGACCCCCAAGTACCCTCCCCAGGCTCCATGCTCTGCTCCTGTCTCTTCAGGCTGTGGGGCCAGCTCTGGAGGATGTGGTAGCTCTGGAGGATGCAGTACCTTTGGCTCTGGGGGTGGCTGCTCTCTCTTTTCTCATAATAGGAGAACCCCCAGATGCAGGGGCCAGAGCCCTGGCCGCTGTGACAGTGACTGTGGCCACAGACAGCAGTCTGGGGGCTGCAGTGGTGGCTCTGGGGGCTGTGGTGGTGGCTCTAGGGGCTGTTAGTGACCTGCTGCCCTTGGCCAAGGAGCAGAATTTCAGGAATCAAGAGAAGCCACTGACCAGCCTCCTCCATTCCCATCCTTCCTCCTAAGTTGCTGAGATGTCCTTTGGGAACTGAGACACCCCAGGATTAACCCTTCATCTCTTCTCAAATTTCCCAAATTCAGAGTTGAAATGAATCTTCTCTACCTCATTTATCTAATGCAACAATAAAACTCTATCTGGTCAAAGGTGCCTCCTGCTCTCTGCTCTTCTTTCTTAACAATCCATGGCTCCCCTTTGGTCAATCACCACTCTACATAAAGTCTGTCACTTAGTTTCAAATTCAAAGGTGCCAGCCCATGTTGGAGGGAGGGGGGAGAAGGAGAAGTTACTAGAAAGCAGTTTATGCATAAGTGACCTAAGATGATTAGTGGACCACAAGCTCATGATGAGATAGCAGCCTGATGAGCTGGCTAAGAGGGCTGATGTGATTTGGGGCTTCCTGAATAGAGGAATTGTGTCTACAGACAGAGAAGTGATAGTTTCATTTTCTCCTGCCTTGATAAATACACATCTGCAGTATGATGTCCAATCCCAGATGCCACTCTGAAGGTAGAATATGTTGAGAGATTGGTTGAGAGGGAAAACTTAGAAGTGTAGAGGTCTGAGAGGTTGAGACCCCTCAAGGACCAGTGTACAGGACGGGGTGGTCTGTAATGAATTCACAGACTCAAGCATTCTTTGAGTCAAAATAGCAAAGATTTACTTATGCTATACAGCGGGTAGAGGTCCTCAAGGAATTCTGCCAAGGTGGGCAGAGCTCCTTAGGGAACTTGCAACCTAAAGGGAGTGATGCTAAAGCTTATATAGGAAAAGTAGTGAATTATGTGCTAAGTATGCTAATTAGGTGATAAGATACAACTAAGTCATTCACTTCTGGAAAGGAGGGAGGACATTTCTAAGGGGTGTATTTTTGGTCTGTTATGTCTGTAACAAGACAGTTCCAGGAGTTGACATCTATAACTTGACCTTTGGATTGTATACGGTAATTGTGGGCATCAGTTCTTGATAGTTCTGCTGGTACAAGATAGTCCTGTTCATACACGGGAAATTCTACAGAGGTCAGCTTGTTCTTGTGACAGGGAGAGAGAGTTTGTCTCACTGGGACCACTCATTAGTCAATGCCAGAGATAAGGTCTTTGGGCTGGAAGGAAACTGTCAGGGATAATGTTTCTGAGACCAGGGAGAAATTGGGATCTAAGCACATGCACCCAAGTAACTAATCAGAGGGATCCCAAATGTCATGTTCAAATTTTTAAAAGGCTATCATTGGTAATCTGTTCGACTTGTGGTCATTGAGCCTAGAGGGCAAAACCAGGACTATGGGTAGAGGTTCTTGATTGACAGTTTTAGGCTCAATAACAGGAAAAATTTCCTAACAATTAGAGTCAATCAAAAACTAAATTGTCTGTGAACAAAGGTGGTGGTAGCATCTCAAAGATCACTTGGGACAGGCCTGGAGAATAAAGCCAGCAATACTAAAGCTCAGAATGAGCTGAGTCTGACTGGGAGAGGTAAGCACACATTTCCATGTTTTAAAAATATTGGGGGAAATAGGAAAATCAAAGAACAGCTATTTGGGGTGGATTAGACAATGATAATGGAGATAATAATTATAGCTAAATGTATGTAGCATTTTGGGACTTGAAGAACACTTTACATATATTATTTCACGATAACCCTAGAGTTAGGTACTATTGTTATCCCCATTTTACAGGTGGGGAAATCAAGGCTGAGACAGGTTAAATAACTTGCCCATAGTCAAACAGCCAGAAAGTGTCTGGGGCAGGATTGCTGTTGTTCATCTTTGGTTTTCGAAGAGGACCAATGACGTCACAGGTGATGTCTTGACTCAGGCGTGAAATAAATTTCAGTGAGACAGAGTTGCACAAAGTCATCAGCCTCATTCTCTCTTCCACTGAAGTCCAGTGGCAAGACAGAAGTCAAGACCACCAGTGATGGCCCAGGATACAATGGGTGGTCTTGGTGTCTTTGATGTCAGACCAAGCACTAAGTGCTCCACAGCACCTGCTTCAGCTGCCTTCATAACTACTGAAACAAATTGTTCTCATCTACCCCTTCAGTCAGGGGAAGTCTTCACATGCTTGGGTAGATATCCCCTTTACCCACCAATGTGTTTGAGGTCTGTGGATTACCTTGTACCTAGTTTATCCTGTCTGCTGAGACAGCTTACCAGGTTGTGTCCTCTTCTCATGTTAGAGCTTCTTGGAGCCACAGGTGAGAGTTGGGTGAAGGGTGGACCCCAAAGGTGGATGAGCAGCCCTGAAAAGGGTTCAGCAAGCCCTCACACTGGAAGTGCTAGTCCTCCCTGAACATGAGTCTAGTGCTCAACTTAATTGTTCAATTTAATTAATTAGTGTTTAGTTAAATTGAAACCACAGTCAGGAGCTGAAGGTTGGGCAGCTGAGGAAAACCTCTGTCTCAGAGATTAGAAGCCTAGGAAGGGGATGTCTCTAACAGTAGAGGTCTGTTGACCAACATTTATTGAACATTTACTATATGTCAGGCCAGGGGAGAAAATGTAAAAGTAAGGAAAGGAAGATTAGAAAACACTTAAAGCAGGAGACATATAAAAAGACAAGTGAAAACAAAGGCAAAAGAAAAACAATTGAGGCTTTGTGTTTTGGGGGCCATTAAATTATCCTTTAAGGTCCTCAGGAGGTATCTGGTCATCCTGCCTTTGCTCAAACTACAGCTCATGCTTGGTATGCAACCCTTTACTTCCACCTTTCTTCCTTCAAGACACAGATCAAGAATGACCTCCTAGATAAAGCTTTTCCACATCTTTCCAACCATTACTTGGCTCTCGGAACTCTCTTGTATTTAGCTACTTTATAGCTATTTATATTTTATTTTCTTTGTATTTATTTCTTATATACATATTACACTCATTAGAGTATAAACCCCTTGAGAGCAGGGACTGGCACCAGTGGCTGACATTGAATAAGCACTTGGTTAATGCTTACTGATCAATTGATTGAGCCAGTGTGTAGCAGAAAGAACACTAGATATGGCATCAGGAGCCCTGGGTGGGATTTCTAGCTCTGACACCTACTAGCTGTATTTGGTTGTTGTTTTTGTTATTGTTGTTATTGTTGGATTGTTTCAGCCATATCCTACTCTTCATGACCCTATTTGGGGTTTTCTGGGCAGAGATACTGGAGTGGCTTGCCACTTCCTTCTCCAGCTCATTTTACAGGTAAGGTAACTGAGGCAAATAGGGTTGAGTGACTTGCCCAGGTTCAAACAGTTAGTAACCATCTGGAACCAGATTTGAACTCATGAAGATGAATTTTCCTGACTCCAGGACTGGAACTCTATCCACTGCATCACTTAGCTGCTCCTAGATGTCTGTATTCCCACCAACAAATCAAGGAACTTATTTAAACCTAAGTTCCTTCCACAATGAAAGAGAGACAGTTTCAGTTATCCTACCCTGTAAAATGTGGACACTGATTCCTAAACTATCTACTTCACAACAGTTTTGTGAGGGGAGGGCTTTAAATATAAATCTTTAGGGTACAAAGTAAGTGTGGATTGTTAATATCACTGTGGGAGAAGGGAGCTTTGAGGTCCTCTGGTCCAGGGGGGTCAAACTCATCAGTACAATTAGCCTCAAAATGTAATTGGGAAATGTCTGAAAAAAATAAATAAAAACATAATGCAATGTATTAATGTGTTAATTTGTGGTTTTCTAAGTCAACATGCTTTTCCATTTGAATTTGATACTACTTCTCTACTCCAACCCCTTCATGTGACAAGTGAGAAAATTAAGATCAAGGGAGGTAATCTATTGTCCAAAGCCACACAACAAAGCAATGCTAGAGCTGGGGATCCAACTAGGGATTCATGAGTCACAATTCAGTCTAGTGTGTTTAACACTGCACTACACAAAACCATAGTTCAATATTTATTGGCTCCCGCCTAATTGGATATAAAGGCCAAAAGATCAGCCCTTAATGCCCATGGCTATAAACCTTTCTTCTGTGTATTCATGCAGTTCCCTGCCTTAGTACAGTCTATGAAATAGATCTGATTATGGTTTGGGATCTGGAAGGACACCCAGGGGTGTGGTGCTCACACTGCTAAGCACTAATAATAATTGTCCAGGACTGTTCCTGTAACTGACCAAAGGATCAAATACTGCCCTCAACTACATTGACGCCAGGTTGTGTCCCGAGGTTGTTTTTTCAGAAGAAAATCCCAGGAATCAACTTGTTTTCTTGTTATCTTGTTCTTTGCCCTGAAAAAAGATTACAAAGAAAGCCTGGTTAATTGAAGTGACTAGTTTGGTTAATGCCAGTTCATCAAAGTATAATTGAATTAAGAGAAAGCCAACCATGTTATGTATAATCATCATAATAACAGAAAGCCAGAGCAATGTCACTATAGATAGTGTTAGACTTGGGAGTGGGCTGGTAAGTGGCAAAGTGGATAGAGTCAGGGAGACTTTTCTTCCTAAATTTGAATCTGCCCTCAGATACTTGCTAGCTATGTGATCTTGGGCAAGTCACTTAACTCTGTTTGATTCAGTTTCCATATCTGTAAAATGAGTTGAAAAAGGAAATGGAAAATCACTCCAGTATCTTTGTCAAGAAAACCCCAAATGGGATCACAGAAGGTCAGATATGACTGAAAAATGACTGAACAACAAAAGTTTTAGGAGTCATGAAGACCAGTGTTCAAATCCAGCCTCAGCCACTTATTCACTGTGTGATATTGAGCAAATTGTCTCACCCCCTTGAGTCTCAGTTTCCCTATCTATAAAATAGTTATAATAATAGCACTTAATGGGAATGTGGTGTGGACTAGATGAGATATTAAAGTGTTTTCTAAGTCTTCACGTGTTACGTAAAGGGCAACTATAATAAAGAAGAAACCCCTGCTTATGTTGTTGTTTATTATTATCTTAAACCTATAGGTATATAGGTACTGCAGGCATATTTATACTCATTTTGTGTTTGAAAAAGCTGAGACCTGTGAATTTAAGGTTACTTGTCACTTAGCCACCTAGCCCATAAAGATGAAAGCTAGAATTAGAACCCCCATTGTTTGATGCCATATCTAACAATACCTATATTTTGTCTTCTCTACCCATAGAGCACTAGGAACCAAACCACAAGAGAACAACACACTTGGTAAGAAAGACCCCTTTCCAGGGACCTGGGGATTGACTAATTGAACTATCAGCACAGAGGCCACTTATGGGCCTCATCTCACTCCTGATTCACGTGGAAGCTTTGACCTGCTCCATTTCTGACCTAGACCACGTTGCCCCTCCTCAGACATCCTCCACTCATGGGAGTTCACCACATTTGTGTTGGACTTTGCGTGGACATATGACTGCTTTTACCTCTGCTGCAAACCAGAACTCCTGAGCTCAAGCAATCCACCAGCTTTAGCTTTCCTAGCAGCAGGGATTAAAGAGGTGTGCCCACTGCATGTGTTTTTCATTGATTAAACCACTGCAATTATTTTGACAATAGTCAGAATCTGTCCTTCCTTATGCCCATTACTCATTTTATGAATAACTTGCTCGAACAGGTCAGGACTAAATTACTTTAATTGTATACTATATGTTTTAATTGGTATTCCTTCCTCTAAATTGATATTAATTTCATTCTTGTTCTAATTAGTCTGCCAGTACAAAGACAGCCAATTCAGGTATGAGTCATTTCACTTCATTTCATTTCCTGTATGTAAAACTATGATCAATTTTTCTTTTTGAGCAGGGTGTGATATTATTCAATGCTTGCCATTTCAAATGTCTTCTACTTATCAAAGAAAGAATTAACGATATATAAGCATGAGACTTCTGGGTGGCCTACAAATCTTTGACCCCTCACATTCCTTTATCCTGATATATATTTTCTAATATGGTTCTCATATATATAGATAGATAGATAGATAGATATACATGTATATATATATAATATGTGTGTATAGTCATCCTCATCTAGTCTCAGATTTTCACTGAAGTCACTGAACATCAAAGTATATATATTTATTTAACTAGGAGGGTAATGTTGATTTCGTCATAGAATTATGCTGCCTCAACTCCATGAGTAGCAATTATTTTCATGGTGGTCTTTTTCAAATAATTATTATGAGCAAAGAGATGAGCAGATATCGATCCTATGGCATTTGGGTACCCAAAGAAAATAACTCCACCAAGGAGTTGGAGACCATATGAATCATCCTTTCGTTTGGCTGGAACTCAAGCTTTCCCAACTTCAAGCCCAGCCCTTTATCCACTGCGCCACCTACCTATAACTGCCTTCTGCTTTCACACTGTCTGTGCAAAAATGTCAGAAAATAGGGTCTAGGTTACTAAAAATCACTGGTTTAGATTATCTTTCTAAATGTTATCTTAGTATTCTACATGCAAGATTCTGGGTATACTACTGGAAGAACTGAATTGCAATAGTACTTACATTTTCCCTATGAATGAAACCAGAAGAAAGCCAACATGTATCAGAGGTACAGGAGTTGAACCCAGGACTTCCTGACCTGCTATACACACAGCCCCTCTAAAACAAACATAACTTTTAAGGCATCGGTTGCATGCCAGGCATTGTTCTAGTAAGAATTTTTGCCTTTCTTTATATTCTCAGGGCTTGGCACGGTGCCTGACACATAATAAGTACTTAATAAATTCTTGCTGATTGATTGAGGAGGTGAAGACAAACAGAAAACAATCCCTTCCCTGTAGGAGTTTGTATTTTACCTTTAAGGTCCCTTCCATTTCTGAGAGTCTCTGGTTCTGTGAGTTACACTGAAAAATAAACTGATGGTGGGGATACCTTTTATGGGTGTTCCCCGAAGTGGGGCTTATGGAATGAGATATAACCTCCCACGAAGATGAGAACATTTCACAACTCAGTGCATGCTCGTGTCAGACGATCCTTGGCATTTCTAAGCCTCCCTGTCCCTCCCATCCAGAAAGAACAAGGAACCTCTGAAGCTATTTATCCCACATAAAGGATGAGGGAAAGATCTAGATGGAACTTTCAGAAAATTGCAGGCATTCCTCTACTTTGAAACACAAAATTCCCCTCATAAATAAATTTGGAGATTCCTACACACCCTGGGACATTGTGTGGTCCTCTTTGAAACAACTGCAGGTCCTTGATCCTTGGGGATGGAAAGGCTTAACTACATGTTGATGTTGGGGATCAAGAAGGAAAGAAGGAACAGATACAAGAGGTTTCAAAGGGTGAATTTACTAGGCTTGGTGGCTCCCAGATAGTATAAGACGGCTAAAGGAAAGAGTTATTGCTGCTTGGTTGTTTCAGTCTGGTCCAACTCTTCTTGATCCCACTTGGGGTTTTCTTGGCAAAGATCCTGGAGCGGTTTGCCATTTCCTTCTCCAATTCATTTTACAGATGAGGAAACTGAGGCAAACAGGATTGAGTGACTTGCCCAGGGTCACACAGCCAGTAAGTGTCTGAGGCCAGATTTGAACTCACAAAAAGATGAGTTCCTGACTTCAGGTCCAGCACTCTATCCACTGCACTACCTAGATGCCCAGCTCAGAAAAGAGACAATGAAATACAAGATGTCTCCAAGGTTTCACATTTGGATGCAAGCTACTGCCATTCACAGGGACAAAGGAGTTGGAAAGAGAGGTTTGGGGACCAAATGATGAGTTCATTTCAATGTTAATTGAATTGGACATGATCGAGAACAATCCTAATTCTGATGCTTACTAGCTACAGGACCTAGAGCACAAGATTAATTACTTCAACTGTAAAAAGAGTAGTTTGAACAAAATGACCTTTAAGACCTTTTTGAGAGCTAAATCTATGATAATACGATGCTATAATAAATGGAATGATCCAATTGACAAACTGAAGTTACAAGACTGGAGCTCAAAGCCTTCCCAGGAGAGAAGCTCCCCATGTGGATTATGTTGAAAATGAGCTTAATTTTAGGAAAAATGCAGTCAAAATATTGGCGAGTTATTAATTTTTAGTCATTTGAATAGGTTTATTCAAATCATGGGCCCTTTGAACGTGTTGTTATTGTTGAGTCATTTCATTCGTGTCCAGCTCTCTGTGACCCCATTTGGGGTTTTCTTGGCAGAGATACTGAAGTGGTTTACTATTTCCTTTTCTGACTCATTTTACAGATGAGGAAACTGAGGCAAACAGAGTTAAGTGACTTACACAGCTAGTAAGTGTCTGAGGCTGGATTTGAACTCAAATCCTCCTGACTTCAGAGTCAGAGCTTTGTCCACTGATATCAGATGTGCTTCAAATGATATATTGATGTCAAAGACCATGGAAGTGGGAATCACTTAATTAAATGTTTTTAACACAGAGATCTATGTTTCCCAATCCTTCCTAATTCATAACATATCTATACAGAGATGTACTTCAGAATTATTTCATCGGGGTTAAGGTAAGGGTGGAGAAACAGTTGTGGGATTAGCAGCTAGAGGTGGGGCTGAGTGATGCTCCTATAAGTCTAAAACTTGCTCTTTGAGAATGGAGACAAATGAGGTCAGGAGAGGGGAACGATGGCATTGGCAGTTGGGGCAGGTTGGGTCACATAGTAGTGCAGGCTGGGGGAGAACTGTGACGTGAGGCAGTTAGATAATAGTCATTAGCAGAACAAGCCTGCCCCCTAGTGTTGGCACCTTGGAATAAAGCCCCATTGAGTGAGAGTTACGGTCTTGTGCCTGTGACCCTGTCAGTGGACACCGGGAATACAATTTCTAGCTTTTTGGGCCCCTTGAACCTCTGTAGAACGACTGTCTAATACTCACTGAGTCTTTTTCAGTCTGCCCAAGTCATTGTGACCTCATTTTGGGGTCTTCTTTGAATTAGACTTCTTCTCTAAGTAAGAATTCTTCCTTTTTGCAACAAAATCACCATTCATTGGGAAAATTGTGATTTGTGCTCATGTTGCACGATACAGAGAAAAATAACGGAATGGGAATTAGATCCGCGTCTGAGTCCTGGTTCTTTTTCTTACATCCTGTGAGACTCTGGACAAGTTGGGGCCTCATTTTCCTCAATTGTAAAATGAGAGGGTTGATTTAGATGAAGTTTAAGATTTCTTCTGTTATATATTTGGGCTCCTCTAGTCTTCTTGCATAAAAAGAGATATGTTTGGGCATATAAGCAAGCTGTCCTAGCTGATGCTGCAAGGTATGCCGAGGTAAAGACAACAGGTAACATGTGATAAGAGAATCAGACTGGTGTCACCATGGAGATAACCCAAAAGAGACAGCCCAAGACCCTGAGCTCGAGAGCACTGGGAATAGGTACCCACTAGCTGCTAACAACCTGATCCCTTTAGCCATCATTTAGGGGATACAACCCTTGGGAAGAATGGGGCCACCATTCTGGTAGTAACCACTACCAATACCACCTGCTAACCAACTACCTTCAATGGACAGGTAAGCCCAAGAGGAGCCCTGAAAGTAATAGCTTCTTCAGACCACTGGTCCTGCTTCCAGCTCAGTCCCTGAAGCCATCATCCTGGGAATCTACCCTCACAGGGATGACACCTGGAGACTGCTCCTGCATGTATATATAGCCCCTTCCTCCTCAGAAACCACAGACACTGAAGACAGAAAAGAGAAAGCTCTCACCACCAAAGTCTTTATCACTGTCAAATGGTTCAATGTCAGAAATGGATATGATCTTATCAGTGGAAGTAATAGTAAAGAATATACATTACTATCTGCTTTGCCAGTGCGCCCCAAAGACTATGGGCCTTCCCATTTGACTTTCAGCTAAAACTTCATCTATGCATTGGCCCCTCTCCCTCAGTTAGAATGTGAGCTCCCGAAGAGGAGGGGCTGTCTGGCTTCTCTATTTGTGTTCCTAATGCTTAGAGCAGTGCCTTGAACATAGTTAATGCTTCATAAATGCTTTGGGTTGATTCATTTGTCCATTCATTCATCCATTCATTCTTTTGGTATAGGGCTCAGTGAATTCCTGCTTAGAGTACCACCACTGCTGCTGCTGCTGCTGGCAAAGACAATAATAATCAAATGGGAATATATCTATAATAAATACACACAGGAATATATAATAAATATATATAATAAATGGGAATATATAAGAAATATATGTGAATGTATAATAAATGGAAATATATGAGAATATATACATACATACATACACATATATGTATGTGTGTGTATATATACATACATATATATATATATATATATATATATATATATCTTGCTTTGTAAACCTTAAATCACTGCATGTATGCCATCCTTCTACATCCACAGAAATCCTGTGGGGCAGACAAGCAACTTACCTGGGAGAGCAAATGCTCAATACAGGAAGACATCAGAGGATCTGGCCCTCAATGAATGTCCCTACCACATTTGTTTCTTACCTGTATGTCTCTCCACACATCTTTCCCATGTGTGTCCTTTCTTCCCACTGAAGGCATGTGGATTTGTAGGAAATTTGGCTTCAGGCTTATGGAGGAAATGTTGTTTTCTACTTTCATTAGTACACAATTTCATGAAATGTATTTGCTTTGATCTAATTTTGTCATCTGACTAATTATGGAAAGTAAACACATCCATCTAAGTCATGAGCTATGACTGTGAGCAGATATGGATCTTCATAGTACCTTGACTTAGGACAGTCTTGCATGAGAACTTGTAGGCTAAAGGAATATAACAAGTCATTTGGTCTTGAGGTTTTCAGGGGACCATCCTCAGAATTCATTGAAATCAACCCACTCATTTTACAAAAAAAGAAAATGAGGCCCCGGCTTGCTCAGGGTCTCACAGGCAGTAAGAAGAAGAACCAGGACCCAGACACAGATCTGATTCCAAATCCATTCTTTTTCTTCACCCCTTTAAGATAAATATATGCTCCTTTAGTCCTCTTGTATAGAGTGAGGTCTTTCTGGGGCTCTCTAGGCATGCCATCCTAGCTGAAGCAGTAAGGTACCCCCAGCTGACACAGGAACAAAAATTCCCAGGTATCCTGGAAAACGATTGAGGACCACACATGCTTATGTCTCTGTATCCTAACTGAAGAATTGGAACAGTTTGGTTTATTCCAGTATATCTCTAATAGTTAAGGCCTTCTGGATTTTCTGACTCCTTTTTGTTGAAAGGGGTTTGTTCACGATGAAGAGAGGAGGGAAGAGGAGAGAAGGGGATTGGTATGTATGTATGTATGTATATATATATGTAAACATATATAATATATATAAAGAGAGAGGAAGAGGAAAGAAGAGGGTTCATACACACACACACACACAGAGAGAGAGAGAGAGAGAGAGAGAGAGGAAGAAGAAAGAAGAGGGTTAGTATACATATGTGTGTGTATATCTATCTATCTATATATATGTGTGTGTGTATATATATATATATAGAGAGAGAGAGAGAGAGAGAAAGACAGAGAGAGAGGGAGAGAGACAGAGAGAGAGACAGAGAGAGAGAGAGAGAGAGGAGAGAGAGAGAGAGAAAGAGAGAGAAATCTGAGAAATTCCATGTATTGGGAGATGATAGTATTAGATAATGGGCAGCTAGGTGGCACAGTGGATGGAGTGCTGGACCTGAAGTCAGGAAGACTCATCTTCACGAGTTCAAATCTGGCCTCAGACACTTACTAGCTGTGTGACCCTGGGCAAGCCACTTAACCTCTGTTTGCCTTAGTTCCTCAGCTATAAAGTGAGCTAGAAAAGGAAATGTCAAACCACTTCAGTACCTCTGCCAAGAAAACTCTAAATGGGGATCAAGAAGAGTCAGACCTGACTGAAACAACTCAACAACTACCTCTACAACTTCTAAAAGAAGGGTCAATAAAGTGTCTGAGTCTGGACTGGCCCCTCTGCTGTGGAGACAAATGGACTGTGCTGCTGTGTCTTAGCACTGATACAATTGTTGAGGTGATGTTCTTAACGGTCTGACTAGAAGGGAGGATATGTAAGCATGGATTTGTGTGTGGGTAAAAGAAAGACTATGTGTGCAATGCAGTGAAGTGAGTTTGGGAGTGTGGGTGGATAGGTAACTGGTCTGGAGGGTGATTGAATGCTGAGTGGGAAGGAAGATATGCCTTTCCCAAGGTGCTCTCTTGTATTCTGATAGATTCACAGGTGTATCACAAGCCAGAAGATGCTTAGAAACACTTACCTATACAATATGGTATGCTGGAAGAAGCACTGAATTTGGAAGGAAACAAAAGTTTGTGTCCTTGCAATTTATGATCTGCGGGTCTTCACGAAAGTCACTTATATCTTAGGATGTTATCTTCTTTTAATGTAGAAGAGTGTTTTAGATAAGATGATAGAAAGGATTCTTCCCAGTTCTCAAATCCTATGGTTGTATGAAAACTATTGACTTCTTGGTCTCATGTCTTTCCCCACCTCCAATAAAATGTAAGATCCAAGGACTATTTCCATTTTTCATGTCGATTTCCTAACACCTAGTATAATACTTTGGCGGAGAGCAAATGTTGAATACATGTTTGTTGAATTAAAATGAATTGAATCTAGCTCACTGCTTAAAACAAAAAGAACTAAAGATGGGCTATGAGTGGCTTCCTGAACTTGGCCCCTTAGGTGACACTAGGACTCATAGCTTTTTAAAAAATTTCATGACTTCACCGTGAGAAAAGAATGACAATCTTTTTTTGGGGGGGGGGGTTTAGGCAATGGGGTTAAGTGACTTGCCCAGGGTCACACAGATAGTAAGTGTTATGTGTCTGAAACTGAATTTGAACTCAGATCCTCCTGACTCCAAGGATGGAGCTCTATCCACTGTGCCACCTAGTTGCCCCAAAGAATGACAACCTTTGGAGGACATTGTGTGGACATAACATGGAGGAGACATTGAAGGCAGTGATAAGGTACTACATATCACTCTAAAAGCAATGTAAAAATCCTGGCTATTTCTTATGACTCCTCAAATAGTCCCTCATTCATGCAGAAGCTTCTCGTCCTCCCACTCCCATGACTATGTCCTCCAGGAGTATATCATTTATATGTCTTTTGTGATACTTTTCTCATCCCATGTTGCATTAAAGTTATTCATATATTTGTCCTCCCCTACCAGATCACAGGGCAGCTAGGTGGCACAATGGATAGCGCACTGGGCTTAGCTTCAGGAAGACTCATCTTCCTGAGTTCAAATCTGGCCTCAGACCCTTACTAGCTGTATGACCCTGGGCAAGTCACTTAACCTTATTTGTCACAGTTTCCTCATCTGTCAAATGAGCTGCAGAAGGAAATGGCAAACCACTCCAGTATCTTTGCCAAGAAAACCCCAAATGGGGTCATGGAGAGTTAGACACAACTGAAATGACCAAACGATAACCAGATCACAGTCTTCTCAAGGACAAGGATATGTCCTATTAATGTTATTACTAAATAGAGGCCCTTAAAATGCACAATAAACATTTATTGAGTCAGTAAAACTGAGTGAATGAGAGAGTTTTTCCCAACCTAAAAGGCTGTTAAATTCAGACAGAAAGGATTGTAAACTTGGGATAACTACTATGTAGTTCAATGAAGGAGAACTAGAGAGAGTCAATTTGTCCTAAATGTTGGGGGTAGAGGAGGCCCTGGCTAAGAGATAGGTACTCCACAGGCCTAAGTCTGGGAGAAGCTGCAACCCAAAGCTGAGGTCAGGCCAGGGGGACAATTTCTGCAGCATAGACACATAGAACATTGCCTTTAGAGTCCTAGGTCTTGTTAAAACCTCAGTGACAGAAGACCTTGGTCCAGTGACTGGATTCTCAGGCTGCCCTGGAAGTGGGAGAGTCCTAACCACTAGACAAGACACGGCTCTTCCAAAGCAGCATCCAGACCCCTTCTTCCCAGAAGACTCAGAGGTACCATGGCCTGATGTTATGGAAGGATCACTGGATTTGGTGTTGGGGGATTTGGCTTCATAGATTGCTTCTCTATTTAACCACCTGAATGTCCTTGGGTAATTATTTAATTAATTTATATTTAACAATTCCTTATTTATGTTCTGGGCTCCCTCTTCTTCATCTTTATATGAAGGAGGACTGGAATAAATTATATTTTGAGCTCTCTTCCAAATCAGTAATGCATATATTTCCTCATGTCAATGTACATAGAGTTGGAGAATGTCAGGAATTGTCTGACACATGCCATGGGTTGGGAAAACCACTCTTCCTCCTAGAGAACTGGGTCTCATGCCAAAGGCTCAGTCTGGGTTGCCCTATAAAAGGAGTCCTTCCCCTGGCTCCTCACCCACTCTGGCTCCTCATCAGAGTTCCTGTCCGTGTCGGGGATCAGGGTGAGTGTCTTCATGAGAGCCGGGGGGAAGGTTGGAGCAGGGTGTTGGAGGATTGGGAAGGAGATAGCACAAAGCAGGGGGAGAGAGGACTGGGAAGGGAGATAGCAGAGGAGATAAAGGAAAGAGGGTTTAGAAAACTGCAACAATTAAGTGAGAATGGAAGAAACTTGATAGGAATAGAGGTATGTACTTTGGAATTGTTCTAAGCAGCTAGAAAACCTGTCAGAGTTTCCCCAGAACATAACTAAGCAAGGGCCTAGAATCTAGAGGGGAAAGGAACAGCAGTATTTGGAATTCCAAGAAACTAGCATGAATTGATGTGCCCAAGCAGTCTGGGTAGTCTGGCCCCTCTGGTATCTTGAAGAAACATCCTTCTACTTACCTGGAGATTCTATATAATTTACTTAGATCTGAATTACTCTCAATTTGATATATAATGACAACGTGTTGATAATCCCATGATTGGACTTATTAAAGCCATTTTCTGTTTCAAAAATTCCAACCTAAATACAGCTAGCTGGCAGAATTATTATGCTGAGTTTTTGTTTTTGTTTTTTTCCCTCTGGAGACTAATATAATTTGTTATCAGAGTACGGATTCCTTCCAAGTGAAACAAGCTTCTTGGCCTGGGTTTCATGCATCTGATAAAAGCATCTCTATTACCTTTCAGGATTAATTGAACTTCCCCAGAAATGTCCTGCCAGCAAAATCAGCAGCAGTGCCAGCCCCCTCCCAAATGCCAGACCCCTAAATGCCCACCCAAGTGTCCCCCTAAGTGCCCTCCCCAGGCTCCCTGCCCTCCTCCAGTCTCTTCCTGCTGTGGCTCTAGTTCTGGAGGATGCTGCAGCTCTGGGGGATGCTGTGGGTCCAGCTCTGGGGGGTGCTGCAGCTCTGGCTCTGGGGACGGCTGCTGCCTCTTTTCCCATCACAGGAGATCCCACAGACGCAGGCACCAGAGGTCTGACTACTGTGACAGTGGCAGTGGGCACAGCCAGCAGTCTGGGGACTGCTGTGGGAGTTCTGGGGGCTGCTGCTGACCTAGTGCCCTTAGCTAAGACGAGCAGAATTGGAGGAATCAAAAGAAGTTACTGACCCTGCTCCCCTTCTTTCTCACTTCCACTGGGCCTGAGTCACTGAAATGTCTTTTGGGAATTACAGAGTCCAGAATTCTCATTTCATTTTATCTGATTTCAAATTTGAGCCTAACCTTCTCTGCCTTATTTGTCTTAATCAACAATAAAGTTCATTTGGTTACATCAGCCTCCTAATCTTTATTCTCTCTTTGTGGCCAAAAGCTTTTTTCTTGCCAATGACAGCACAAATTACCAAGTTCATGTCTTCTGGGACTTCCTGGGTGGCAATTGTTGATGATTGAACTGGGAAGCTTGGGTAAGGAGGTTCTTTCCATTCAGACCTAAGGGGACATCAAGAGTCTGTGTGCAGTAAGCTAAGCTGGAAATTGTGAATTATGACAACCAGACTTTCCTGGCAGGAGAAAAGGCGCCAAGACTTGAGACTAGAGCAAAGGAACCAGAGAGTTCCAGAGTTGACTTTGTGAATGACACATTGGGAAAATTCAATATCAATCAGTCCATGCACAAGTATTTACTAAGTGTATACCATATTCCAAGTAATGTGCTAAGCTCTGAAGTACAAAGAAAGACACAAACAGTCCCTGCCCTCAGGGAGCTTACAGTCTAGTGAGGGAAACAACATACAAAGGAATAGTCATATTTCATATTCCAAATACGTACAGAAATAGATGGAAGTTAATCTTAGAGGGGATGATCAAGTACAATGCTGAGAAAAGATATTGACCTTGGAGGCTCAAGGTCAGCATAAGAAGAGTCAGTTAGTCAATAAACATTAAGTGCCTACCATGTTTCAGGCACTGTGCTAACCACTAGAGTTACCAAAAAAAAAAAAAGGAGACAGTCCCTTCCATCAAGGAGCTTACAATCTAATTGGGAAGACAACATGCAAACTAATATGCAAAAACAAGCTTTATGAGGAATAATTAGGAAATAATTAACAGGGGGAAGGCACTAGAATTAAGAGGGGTTGGGAGAGGCTTTCTGTAGAAGATGGGGGCTTAGTTGGGATTTGAAGGAAATCAGAGAAGCCAGGAGGCAGAAATGAGGAGGGAGAACATTCTAGGCATGAAGAACAGAATGGAGAAATGGAATTCCTTGTTTGAGAAACAGGAGACCCTAGTCACTGGATGGAGGACTATGTGTTGGGCAGTAAGGCGAAAGAAGACTGGAAAGGTGAGGTGAGGGGGATTGGTTTATGAAAGACTTTGAATAAAAACCGGAGGCTTTTGTATTTGATCCTAAAGGTGATAAGGAACCACTCTAGTGGTCTAGACTAGACTTCTGGGTCCTTGGGTGTGGACTTTTGACTGGGTCCCAGTTTTACGGAAGAAATCCTTTTATTAAGCGGATTTGTTCTGTGAAGTTGGGATTCAGTCAAAGGGCCACACTTGAGGACGTAGAGGGCCATATGTGGCCTTAAGGCAGCAGGTTCCCCACCCCAGCACTAGAGCTTATTGGGTAGGACAGATATGACGAATGACTAGATCAGACCTATGCTTTAGGAAAATCACTTTGGTAACTGAATGCATGATGGATTGGAGTGGGGAGAGACCTGAGGCAGGTATACTCACCTACAGGCTATTCAATGGTACAAGCATGAAGTGATGAGGTGATGATGATGAGCACAGGGTGGTGGTTGTGTCAGAGAAGAGAAGGGGGCATATTCATGAGATGTTGCGAAGGTGAGAACCACAGGCCTTGGTAACAGATTGGATATGGCAGGTGAGAAACTGTGGGGATTTGAGAGTGATGCTTAGGTTACAAATCTGGGGGACTGGGAGGATGGTGTTGCCCTCTACAATAAAAGGGAAATTTGGAAGAGTGGAAGGTTTAGAGGAAAAGATAGCAAATTCAGTTTTGGATGTGTTGAGTTTAAGATGTCTGCTGGACATTCTGTTCAAGATGTCTGAAAGGCAATTGGAAATGCAAGACTGGAGGTCAGCGGAGAGGTTAGGGCTGGAGAGGTAGATTTGAGAATCATCAGGATAGAGATGGTAATTAAATCCATGGAAGCCTGAACACCATAGGGAACTCCTTAGAGAAGACCCTAAGCACCCTGGCTTGTAGATTTTCAAGAGATAAGGTCTGTTGTGAGAATGTTGGAAGGCAATCCTTACTGCTGGTGGATTCAATGTTGTGGTGGTTACAGGATGAAATTTTTTAAGAAATATTTTCTTCATTTTAATCAGCCAAGATCCCCCTTCTCAGCCTCCCAATGACACCCCTCCCCCAATTGAGAACACAAGAGAGAATGACAGCTGTGATACGTAACCTCATCCTGTTCTGACATGATTCCTGTTCCTTCTGCTAGATTCCCACATTTTGCTACATGCAGTGTGAATTCTCATCGTCTCATTCTTAGTAACTTTTTAAACATTTCTTATGGGAACAATCCTAGGACAAGTTGCTATCTTGATATTATTCTTTATATTTAATTCTCTTCAGGCAGCTGAGTGGTACAGTAGAGTGTTGAACCAAGAGACGGAAGACCTGAATTCAAATACAGTCTCAGACTCTTACTAGTTGTATGACCCTGGACAAGTCATTTAACCTCTCTCTATCTGTATCAGTTTTCTCATCTGTAAAATGGTGATAATAATAGCACCTAGCTCCAAGGGCTGATATGAGGACAAAATGAGATAATATTTATAAAGCACTTTGCAAACCATAAAGTACTATATAAATGCCAACACTTGTTAATGATTATATTAAGACAATTTGTAATGTGTATGTTCTGACCTTATTCTTTCAGGACCAGATAGGCATTGCTCCCACTCTGGGTCCCAGGGTATCCTGAGGGCTTGGAGTCTCTTTTCTCTGCCATTGACTCAAGCCCCAACTGATCATTAATAAATGTGTTCCCCCCCTCTTTTGTTAGGGACTACTGACTAGAACACCAGTTCCATTTAATAATAACAAAGTGTTATTTACTTCAAAACTATTTCAGGAATAAATATACAAACATCCCCCAGTACGTCAAAGGTATATTTCTCCCCTACATCACCTTGGTCTTTAAGGAGAATAGGCTCAAAAGTTAGCCCAGTTCCTATATAGCATTGGTCCCATCGATTTGATGTACAGATTTGGTGAGACTGTTAAATGGCCCTTTCATTGGACAGCTATCCCAGAGTTTACTCTAGAAGACTACTCCTTGTTCCTTGGGGTACCTATGTTGTCCTTGCTGTAAAACCCCACAAGGATATCAACTCCCAGGGTTCCTATGACTTGCTGTCCCATGGTTAGAGATTCCACTCTTTGGCCTAAAATGGAACTGAATGAAGAAAAAGGCTACAAAGACAACGTGTTTTTCAGAAGCCACATGGCTTCAAAAGGGGCTGTTTTAAGGCTGTTCCCCTTACTGCATGGTCTCTCATTGGACTTTATGAGAAGAGTCACTGAGCTCCCCCAAAGAAGAATGAAGCAAATTGGTGTCCAGAGCTGACTCAGGCCTTTTTGAAGATGCTGATAGCTCCTGTTATGCAAACAATGGAAAAAAAGCTACACCCACACATGTGGATAGCCAAATGGAATGAGTTACAGAATGTCCAGACATGCTCCATAATATCTCCAAAATCTTTCCTTACATGTCATCATAATTATCCTGGAAGCAATCTGCTTAATGACCTCTTTGTGGATAAGGTGAATCAGCCAAGGAAGCTGATGGAGGCTGCACATGTACCAGACCCCCATTACATATGGCAGAGTTTGATAAGGACAAGTCACTGCTATTATTCTTTTATAGTTAATGTTCTATGAATTACTATACAGTTGAATGAATTCATGAAAAAAGCATTTATAACTTGATATGCGCTAGCAAGCAAAATAGTCCCTGCCTTCAGGAAGCTTATATTTTAACAGGAGAAGACAATATATATATGAGTTCTCATGGCAAGAGGAAGAGGAGGAGGCTGGAATATAGGCAGCATAATTTAGAAAGGTACTGAAGTAGTATGGTAGGCTTAGAACTGGGTAAGATAAGGTAAAAGAATCTGGATAGATAAAATAACTGATTTTGAAGCTGAATAAAAGTATTCTGAAATAAGCTTATCCCTTTCTAGCTCACTGAAAGCATCCTCAGTACAATTCCAGTAGAAGACAAGATAATAGGGAGGATACATACACGGCCTCATTCCCAGACAACTCTGATCTCCTCTGCTAGTTCTCTATATTTTGTTTGTTTTTGTGTTTTTGCTAGACAATGGGGTGACTTGCCCAGGGTCACACAGTTAATAAGTGGCAAATGTCTGAGGCCAGATTTAAACCCAGGTCCTCCTGATTCCAGGACCACTGTGCCACCTAGCTACCCCAAGTTCTCTATATTTTGAAAGCTTTTCATCTTATGTAGATGGTAGATTATGAGTATTTCATACAGTGATACATATATATATTTGTTTTAAAGAAAGATTTTATTGCTCTATTTTCTTTTTATACTGCATAGATTTCTTCCTGTATCCATCTTCTTTTTTGTAGCAAGCTATTCCTAATAAAGAATTTATTCATAGAAAACTATTCCTAATAAATAATTTATTCATAGAAAACTGTTCCTAATAAAGAATTTAACAAAAAAGATAAGAAAAGAAAAAGAGGAGGAAAAAGAAAAAATCCAGAAAATTCTGGGAAATCTGGAAAAATCTGGAAAATTCTGATTATATCTGCAACATTCCAGAGTTGGGAAATACATTATCTTGTTCAAGGAACAGCAAGGAGATTGGTGTCCCTGAGAGAGTATGTGTGTATGTGTGCGTGTGTGTGTGTGTGTGTGTGTATGTGTGTGTGTGTGTGTGTGTGTGTAGGGGGTTGTGGTGGGGGAGGAGCATAAAGTATAAGAAGACTGGAAAGGTGGGAGAGAGGAGTTTGGTTATGAAGAACATTTTCCAGTTGATCCTGGAGGGGACTGGGGGACACTACAGGTAATTGACTAGGGAAATGACATGGTTGGACAGAGCCTTAAGAGAATTGTTCATTTGTAATATGCAGATTTATCATCCATTAGTACATGAAAGATGATCAGCTCCTGATGTATAATTCTAGCCACCAGAACATATTTACTAGGTATTTGTGAATGATAGATTTTTACAATCTATGTTATAGTAATGATTATTATTTTTATGTTGGTGGTTGTCAAAATTATCTCACTCTTCTCATCACTGTTCAAAGAGAGATGGCACTGGAAGAAGTCACTCTCTGGCTACTGTTCTGCTATAATTCAATGCCTTTTAACTCTTGTGAGGTGGATAAAAGTAACTGCTTTCATAGCTGAATAAAAGTTCAGCTTTTATGAATGTAAATTCATCCCCTTTAGGATCCTCGAAAGTAGCCTTAGTATAACTTCAACAGTCAACAGGACAACATGGAAGACATACCATTTCTCATACAACTTTGATTTCCTCAGCTTGATCTGTATAATTTGAAAGATTTTCTTTGGTTGTAGCTTGAAGATTGTGAATTTATAGTATGAAGAGACACTTGCTAGCTATGTGACCTTGGTCAAGTCACTTAACCCTGTCTGCCTCAGTTTCCTCATCTGTAAAATGAGCTGGAGAAAGAAATGACAAACCACTCCAGTGTCTCTGCCAGGATAACCTTAAATGGCATCATGAAGAGTCAGACATGACTGGAAAAACAATTGAGTGTGGAGAGATCTAGTAAAACGTTATTTTAAAATTCTTATCAATCAACATTATTTCCAGATAATTTCAGGTGATAGTTCAGTCTAGTTCCAGTACAGTCTGTTGATTGTGTTCTCCAGGATATTTTGACATCTATATTTAGAGTATGAAGATCTGTCATCTGGCATTCCATGATAGTGAGCTTCTCATATATACTTCTAGCCACCCAGTCATGTCTTACTAAGCATTTGAGAGGTATAGTGTTGTTCCATAATCTCCACCATTTCTTTGCAGAAGATACACTGATTATTAAGTCCAGGCTTCTTTAGGATAACCCTCTGTAACTTCTCATAGTAATGTCCTGGTCCTGAATTATCATTATACATCCCTCCATTTCCACAAACAAATCCATGTGATCCAGACATTTTTTCATCAGTATATTTGTTAGCTAAGTTCATCCACATGTAGATCACACAGGGTCTTTTGATTCTGCTCTGGAATCTCAGTTTTTTCATAAGCTATATCTGGAGGTAAGCCACTTTGACTTACATTGAAATATATGTGTGTGTGTGTGTGTGTATGAAAGCATATATACACACATATATGTAGACACATACACACACACACACACATATATATATATATATGTTAGTAGCCTTTGTTCATGATTTCTGATTTTCCAAGAATATATCTGTAGGTTTTTAAAATATGATTATCAGGTTCTCTAAAACATCTGTCATCTTCTTCCTCCTTTTGAACATTCCTGCAGCTTCCTTAGGGTAACAGGCCCTGTATTTTGTTAATATTGTATGGATTTTTGTGAAGGTATTTTCCAAATCTGTAATGGTCACTTTTATAATTAAGAATATTGTTTAGATGTAAAGGGTCTTCACTATGTTCTTCCCATTCACCTTTCGTTTCAGAATGCCCACAAATTTCTTAATGCATTATTATCATTATTATTATTATTATTACTGTTGTTTCTCATTTTCAAACCATATTTTATAGTCAATGAGTAATAAGTGAAGTTCTCTGAAGGTAACAACCAGTAAATGGCCCAAACCAGAATCAGAAAGCTAGGCATCTAGAAAGTGAACAAAACAACAATACTGAAGAAACCCAACAACCAGCAAGCCCAGGCTCAAGATGGATAGTTTTGTTAGATGGAGGGCGGCAATGAGACCAGAGAGAGAAAAAGAAAAGGAGTCCAAAGATCCCAAATGGGCTGTAGAGAAATCTCTGTAGACAAGGGAAGAAGTAGGGTTTATGAGCAATTACTTGATATGTTAAACCATTCCTAAATTGTATGTCTGTGTGCATAGGTGTGTGTGTGTGTGTCTGTGTGTGTGTGTGTATGTTTCCAGGAAGGGGGCTATTCAGGGTAGAGACCATAAGGTTCACACTCATCTGTCTTTCCCAAGTATGGTAAAAATGGTGTGGCTCCCATGCTTTTGAAGTGTACAGACCAAATATAGAACCAGACACTAAAAGAGAAAAGGGACAGGCTGATCGTGGCTCCTTCTTACAAGCCCCACATATTATGGGCTTGACCACACTCCTTCCATCTAAGGGAGGAAAGGCTGAATTTAAATGAAGACATTCATATTTGTCTATATGACAGTTGATACCGTTAACAGATCCCATCTTGGTTTTCACAAGTCCTCTCATTATTAATGTTCATTGTTACCATTGGCAGACACCCCCCTCACTTCCAGCCAGGGCCTCTTTCACTATTTTAACCCATTGTCCCTCATACTCTTAGAGAAGAATATGAGGAACACCCCTCCAATAGTATCAAAGAGACCTAGAGAAAATATCCCAGCAATTCTCTTGCCTCTGGCTACACAGGATATACCAGTCGACTGAACCCACTGACTACTAGCCTGCCTACCCACCCCAGCCCATCATGGGAGACCTCAAATCTTTCCCTGAGGCTCAGAGTCCAGAACTGTCTATTAAGCAACTGGAGTAGTAGACAACTGGTAGGGTGGGGACTAGGTGACAAGCAGGACTGGATCCTTTCCTACTCTCATCATCAGCGTTGCTGCCTGCTTCATTATGGCATGATACATACAGTAAGGTGACATTCACTTAGCACATGAACTCTTGCAAAGCACTTTGCATGCATTATGTCATTAGATCACTATTGCCCTTACCATCACCATCATCATCAATATCACCACCACCATCATCGCTGTCCTTACCACTGTCATTATCAATACCACTGCCACAACTACCACCACCATCTTAATTGTTTTTACCCTATCATCATTGTCCTAACTACCATCATCAATCCCACCACCACAACCACCATTCCATCGTTATTGCCATTGTTAATAGCATTTTGTTGTCATACAAAGTGAAAAACAGGTCTACTTCACTGCATATAATGCTGTAGATTCAAGCATCACAATTTTAGAAGGAAGGGACTTTACAGGTCATCTAAACCAATCTGCTCATTTTACAAGTGTGGAAACTGTTGCATAAATAGCTTACCCAAGGTAGTACTAGAGCCAAGATTTTTACCCAATCCTTTGACCCCAGATCTAATGATTTTCCCACTTCACCAAAACAGATATTCCTGGTAACCCCAGCTACAAATGATCTCTCTCTTCTTTGACCTCCTAAAGTATTTAGTGATAGCAACTCTTATGGCACCTATATTCCATTATAGATATTTGTGAATTCATAGACCCCGTAATAAATTATAGGCTCATCGAAGGCAGTATATTTGTCTTAGTGATTTTTTTTATCTTTAGCAACCCTGAGCACAGAGCCTTACACAGAATAGTCCTTCAAGTATTTGTTGAAGCAATGAATAAATAAAAAAAATGAATATATGGTCAGTTGCTCCCTTTTAATTTTCCCCTGAAAAATAAGAGGGGAGTGGGAGCCTTAGACCTGGGTTAACCATTCAGTGATTTGAGGAAGTGAAAGCCTGAGGACAAAGTTCTATGCTGAAGCTTGAGTATGTGAATGGAGGTGACAGATGGATACCTCACAAATATATTTCTTGTAGAAGATACAGTTCAAGGCTGAAAATAAGGTAAGAATGTTTTGGGGGATAATAATAATATTATAGTTGGAGAGACAAAAAGATATCTTAGTGGCCATGTATTCAAATGACCTCGTTTTGGAAATGAAGAAACTGAAACTCATATGGTCTAAGTGGTTTTCCCTAGGTCACAAGAGTCATAAGGAACAGAGTCAAGATCTGAATTTAGGTCCTCTGACTCCTAGTTAAATTCTCCCTTCCCTGTATTGCCCTGGATTCTTCATAGGGGAGGGTGGGGGGGGGAGGGATGGAAGGGATCATGAGGACACTTGGATATTTCTAGGAGTGAAGAGAACAGTGATCAAAACCCATAGAACCTTAGCCCAGGGGCTGGACTTCATAGCATCTTCCTTAGACCTGATTGGAGGACTCCCAATCTTTAGAAAAGTGGCTTTCTGAAAATACAATCTAGCCCTCCCTATCCACTCCACCCCACCCAGAGGAGCAGTCTTAACTTTGCCATGGTTTGGCATAGCGAAAAGAGCACTGGACTTCATTTCTGAGGATAAGGATTCTTTTGTCTTCTTCCCCAACTACTCCTGTGATCTTGTACAATGTCTCAGTTCCCTCATCTGTAATAACTGATAAGAGGCTGTCCCTTTCAAATGAATGATCCTTGTATTAGCTCATGTCATGTATGAGAGGCTGGAGAATGTCAGGAATTGTCTGACACATGCCATGGGTTGGGAAAGGCACTCTTCCTCCTAGAGAGCTGGGTCTCATGCCAACAGCTCAGCCTGGGATGCCCTATAAAAGGTGTCCCTGCCCCTAGTTTCTCACCCACTCTGGTTCTTCAGCAGAGTTCCTGTCCGTGTCTGTGATCAGGGTGAGTGTTTCGTGAGAGCCTTGGAGGAGGGTATTGGAGGAGAGGGAAGGAGAGAACAGGAAACAGGGGGAGAGAGGAGTGGGAAAACAGGCAGCAGTGGGGATGAAGGAAGAGGCATAGGGAGTCTGGGAAGGAGGAAATAGAGTTACACTTAGAAGTACAGCAGTTTGGGAAGAAGAAAAGCTTGTGCTTTGGATTTGTTCTAGGCTGCTGGAGAACTAGTCTGGATCTGCCCAGGAAACAACTGGGCAAGGGCTGAATGTCTGGAGGAGAGAACAGCTAATGTCTGAGTTCCTTGAAATTGTCATGAATTGAAACCCAAAGGATGTGATCAGTTAGTTAGCCAACAGACATTTATTAAGTACTTACTGTGCCAGTGCTGGGACTCCAAAAAAGGAGGGACAAAACAGTCCCTGCCTTCAAGGAGCTCACATTCCCATGGGAAAGACAAGAGGCAAACAACTATAAATGGGAGGTAATCACCAGGTGGGATGCACTGGTATCTGGGGGAAGACTGGCAACGGCTTCTTGCAGAAGGTGGGATTTGAGCTCAGTGTTGGAGGGACCAAGGAGAGCTGGGGAAAAAGAGCATTTCATGCATGAGGGACAGCCTGGCAAAAGCCACAGTGAGGAGGAGGAGTGTTAGGTGTGAGGCTGGATCACAGAGGGTGTGGAGTTCAGTAAAGGGTAGGAATGTGCTAGGTTGTGATTGGCTTTACAAGCCCAACAGGGGACTTTCTACTTGATACTAGAAATAACTGGGAGCTGATGGAGTTATCGAATGGGGTGAGGGTTTATGTAGTCAGAGCTGCGCTTTAGGAAGTCATTGTGACTGGTGAATGAAGGATGGACTGAAATGTGGAGAGACTTGGGCCAGGCAAATCCACCTCCAGGCTATTGCAATAGTCCAGGCCTGAGGAAATGAGAGCCTCACCCAGAGTGGTGTCAGTGTGAGAGGAGAAAAGGGGGTTTGTTTTTTTTGTTTGTTTGTTTTTTTTTAGGCAATTGGGGTTAAGTGACTTGCCCAGAGTCACACAGCTAGTAAGTGTCAAGTGTTTGGTCTGAGGCCGGATTTGAACTCAGGTCCTCCTGACTTCAGGGCCGGTGCTCTATCCACTGCACCACCTAGCTGCCCCAAAAAGGGGGTTTGTACAAGAGATGTTTTGAGGTTAGAAACTTGGCCACAAATTGGAAATATGGGGGGGGTGGTACAGCACGGGAGTGAAAAGTGAAGGACGAAGATAAGGTGAGATTGTGAGCTTGGGGAACTGGGAGGATGGTGCCCTCAATAGTAATAGAGAAGTTCAGGAAAAGGATTTGACGGGAAAGATAATAAATTCTGTTTTGAATGTCTAGAGGCATTTTTCCCTAGAACATGTAAACTACAATTTAACTTTTAAGATTATGTATAATTTACCTAGTTCAAAATTATGTATCATATTGCATACACATACACACACATACACACACACATATATTATATATATATAATATATATATATACATGGAAATAGATAAAATGTTTGTAATTCCATATACATATTTATATTTAAGATTCCCAAATTCTAACTAAAAGGCATTTAGCTGGAAGAAATTAAGTCTTTTCTTTCTGGAATCTAATGTGTTCTAGGTAAAATTTACCAATACAAGGTAGTTTAATTACAAGTGAACAGAAGTTTCATATATTTTAAAATGGTTATTATATTTCAGGGTTACTGAACTCAGCCAGAGATGTCCTGCCAACAAAACCAGCAACAGTGCCAGCCACCTCCAAAGTGCCAGACCCCCAAATGTCCTCCCAAGTGCCCCCCAAAATGCCCTCCCCAGGCTCCCTGCCCTCCTCCAGTCTCTTCCTGCTGTGGCTCTAGCTCTGGGGGATGCTGTGGGTCCAGCTCTGGGGGGTGCTGCAGCTCTGGCTCCGGGGGCGGCTGCTGCCTCTTTTCCCATCACAGGAGATCCCACAGACTCCAGCACCAGAGGTCTGACTGCTGTGACAGTGGCAGTGGGCGCAGCCAGCAGTCTGGAGGCTGCTGTGGCAGCTCTGGGGGCTGCTGCTAATCTGGTGCCCTGACCTAAGAAGAACAGAAGAGGCTGTTGACTCTGATCCTTTTTCTCCTCACTCCGTAGCCCCCTGCCTCTTCTCTTGGATTTAACTGTTCAGATGGTCTTAGGTGATGGAGAAAATCAAGACCTATCACTTCATTTTATCTCAAACCCTGCCCCCCCCATTATTCAATCCCTCTTCTTCCTCATTTATCCTGAGCAATAATAAAGCTATTTGTTTTGTTTTTCTGGTCACAACTGCATCTTATTCTCTGTTCTCTCTTTATAACTTTTTTCAAGGCTCCCTTCTTGTTAATGCACCCCCACACTTCCCTGAGTAATGCCTTCAGGGACTGCCCAGGCAGTGATTGTTGGTGGTAGGGCTGGGAGGCTGGGTAAGCTTCTCCACATTCAGACCTAAGAGGATGCATAGAATGTCTATGTAGAAATCAGTTGGTTGTGACAGCCACCCTTCCCTAAAGGACAGAAGGTGCCCAGGCTTGAAACCTCAAGACAGAGAGCGCAGGTTTGTCTGGCTCTGAGTCACTGGCGAGAAGCAAAGACTCAAGCCCAGGTGAAAAGGGGAGAAGCTAGTCAGGTGTGGGAGCAACCCCCTAGTGTGGGGCAGAGTGTCCCAAGGGGCAGCGGCTGGTGGGAGACCTCAGGAGGACTCATCTCTTCCTGTTGGATCATTCAAGGTTGGGGTGCCTAAAGAAAACATGATCTGTACTTATCTACCTTTTCCCTCTCTACACTCTTCCTGGCTGTTTGACCCAGAGCACAGGAATGTCCAATACTGTCCTCCATTCCCAGTCTTTACAAAAGCCCTCTCTGGCACTGAGCTTTCCCTTTTTCATTGATTATGGCCCCCAAATCTCAGAAAAGACACAGTGTTTCTGAGGTCTGCCCTGGTCCTTCTAAGATGGCCTTTTCTTCTTAATGAGATGCTCCCAATTCTGGAGCCCAAGTTCAACTTCCAGGTCCTGTCTTCTGGGTCTACTCCCCTACTACCTTTATGGTTATTGTCACATGCTTTCTGGACCTCTATTGACCTTCTCCCTTTTCCTCAAATCTCCTTATCCCAAGGGTCTTAGCTCAAAGTTATATGTCAGTTGCAGTAACAATACTATAAGCTAATTCACTTAATGACTAAGCATGGCAACAAAGAAATGAGAAAATACACCTTTTTCTCCTCTTTGCAGATGTGGAGGACTTTGGGTGTGGAATAGGGCATATAGTGTCAGGCTTGGTTGGCCTGTTGGCTAATTTTGCAAAGCTTCTTCTTTTTCTTTTTTATTCCTTCTTATAAAGGATAGCTTAGTGGGTAGGGGACAGGGGGATGGATTCATTTGAATATGAAGGTGAAGTCACCAAAATGTACCAAAATTAAGAGAGGTCAATTCTTTTTTTTATATGTTAGCATTCATGCATGCTGCTTTAAGGTTTGCAAAGCATTTTATAAATAACATCTCATTTTATTTTTACATGAAACCTTTGGAGGCAAGTGCTATCTCTCTCCCTATTTTAGAAATGCTGAAACTGAGACAAACAGAGGTTGAGTGACTTGACCAGAGTCACACAACTGATAAATGTCTGAGACCAGATTGAATTCAAGTCTTCCTGGCTCAAGGTCCAGTGTTCTGTCCACCATGCCATCTAGATTTTGATCTTGCTTCCATTTTGGCCTTAATTCATCTCTTTTTTTTTTTTCTTGGTAATTTATTATTTATTTTATACGTTGTCTTCTTTCTAAATTTTGACTTTAAATTCTCTGCCTCTCTCCTATCCCTATCCCACCTGCTAAGGTAAACAAAACTATACATGTGAAATCATGTAGAATATATTTCCACATTAGCCATATAGAAACAAAGAAAAAAAGAAAATTATTCTTCAATTTACACTCACAGTTAATCAGTTCTCTCTATGGAGCTAGATAATTTTTTTCTTCATTCTGAATCCTTTGGAATTGTCTTGGATCACAGTATTGATCAAAGTAGCCAAGTCTTCCAAAGTTGATCATCATTAAAACGTTGTCATTGTGCACAACGATCTCCTGGTCCTTCTCACTTCACTTTCCATCAGTTCATATATGTCTTGCTACGTGTTTTTTTCCCTGAAACTACCCCCTTGCCTTGTCAATTCTTATTGCACAGTAGTGTATTACAATCATATGCCACAACTTATTTAGCCGTTCCACAATTGATGAGCATTTCTCAATTTGCTATTATTTGCCACCAAGCAAAAAAAAAAAAAAAGAGCCTCTATAAATATTTTTGTATATACAGGTATTTTTCCTTTTTCTTTAATCTCTTCAGGGTGCAGACCTAGCAGTGGTCTTGCTGGGTCAAGGGGTATGCACAGTTTTATAGCTCTTTGGGCATAGTTCCACATTATTCTACAGAATGATTAGACCAGTTCACAACTCCACCAACAGTTTATTAGTGTACCTATTTTTCTCCATTCCCCCCAGCATTTGCCATTTTAGATAGGTGTGCGGTGGTACCTCAGAATTGTTTAAATTTGCATTTCTCTAGTCAATAGTGATTTAGAGCATTTTTATGCGACTATTGATAGCTTTGATTTCTTCTGAAAACTGCCTGTTCATACCCTTCCACCACTTATTAATTGGGGAACGGCTCTTATTTTTTATTTGATTTAGTTCCCAATATATTTAAGAAATGATGCTTTTATCAGAGAAACTTGTTATAGTGTTTTTTATATTACTTCATTGTCAATGGTACTTTTTAGCAATGTAGTTTCTCTGATTATCTCTCTTTATTAGGTGTATTTTTGTTTTTGCTTGGTCTGAGATCACAATTGCTATTCCAGACTTTTTTATTTCAGGTGAAACAAAATACATTCTGTTCCAGCCCCTTGCCTTTACTCTGTGTTTGTTTCTGTTTCAAGAGCGTCTCTTGTGAACCACATACTGTTGGATTCTGATTTCTAACCTGTCTTCTATCTGCTTCCCTTTTATGGATGAGGCCATCCCATTCACATTCATAATTATGATTACTATGTATTTCTCTCCATTCTGTTTTCTTCTGTTTATCCTTCTCACTCTCTTTTAATCCTGCCTCTCCTCAAAAGTCTGTTTTGCTTCTGACTACTGTCTCCCTTCATTTAGCCTCCCTTTACAATCTCCCCTTATATCTCATATTCTCTTCCTCTTATATTTCCCCATTGAGTTTGATAGATTTCTATACCCAATTGAGTATGTTTATGTATTCTTCCCTCTATGAACCAATTCCAATGACAGTAAGGTTCAAGCATTGCCCATCCTCTCCCATGATTTATCTTTCCACTACCCAAGCTCTTCCTTGTATACCTCTTTTATGTGAGAATATTTTTCCCATTCTGCCTCTCCCTTCCTTCTTCTCCCAATGCATCCCTCTTCTTCACCCCTTCATTTGTTTCTTTTGGGATCATCCCAACATAATCAACTCATGCTCATGGCCTCTGTCTATATAGACTCCTTCTAACTGCCCCAGTAATGATAAACTTCTTAAGAGTTACATGTATCATTTTCCTATATAGGAATGTAAACAGTTTCACTTTATTGAGTCTCTTATGATTACTCTTTCATGTTTGCCTTCTTATGTTTCTCTTGAATCTTGTGTTTGAATGTCAAATTTTGTATTTAGCTCTGGTCTTTTCATCAGGAATGCTTTAAAGTCCTCTATTTCATTAAATGTCCATTTTTTCCCCCCCAGTGAAAGATTGTACTCAGTTTTGCTGAGGAGGTTATTCTTGGTCATAATCCTAGCTCCTTTGCCTTCCAGAATATTATATCCCAATCTCTCTGCTCCTTTAACATGGAAGCTGTTAAATCTGTGTGATCTTGACTATGGCTTCATGACTTTTGAGTTGTTTTTTTCTGGCTGCTTACAATATTTTCTCCTTGACCTGGGAGCTCTGGAATTTGGCTATCATATTCATTTTAAGATCACTTTTAGAAGGTGATTGGTAGATTCTTTCCATTTTTATGCTTTGGATCTAAGATATTGGAACAGTTTTACTTTATAATTTCTTGAAATATAATATCTAGACTTTTTTTAATCATGGTTTTCAGGTGGTCAAATAATTCTTAAATTATCTCTCCTCAATCTATTTTCCAGGTATCTTGTCTTTCAGATAAGATATTTCACATTTTCTTCTATTTTTTCATTCTTTTTACTTTGTTTAATTGTTTCTTATCTCTTAGTCATTAACTTCCACTTACTTAATTCTCATTTTTAAGGAGTTATTTCCCTCAGTGAGCTTTTGTACCTCTTTTTCCATTTGTCTAATTCTGTTTTTGAAACAGATTTTTTTAAGATAATTATTTGTGTTTCTTTCTTTTGTGTTTCTTTTTCTTTTCTTTTTGTGTTTCATTAGGCCAATTCTCTTTTTTAAGGTGTTATTCTTCAGTATTTTTTGTGCCTCTTTTACCAAGCCATTAATTTTCTTTTCATAATTTTCTTGCTTCATTCTCATTTATTTTCCTAATTTTTCCTCTACCACTTTTATCTCTTTCTTTAACTCTTATGGGAATTCTTGTTGGGTTCATGTCTAATTAGCATTTTTCTTTGAGGTTTTGATTGTAGCTGTTTTCACGTTGTTGTCTTCTTCTGAGCAAGAACCAAAGTACAAACATTTCCCCACCCCCAATGAGGGTTCACTCATATTTATAATACCTGGGGCCCTGGAGAGAGTGGATTCTTCCTTAATGCAGTTACTACAAAGTATTCACCCTCACCAAATTCACTTCGTAGTGTAGCATAGTTGATGAATGAATTGCTGTGAATTGCCTTTATTGCTTCCTTGGGTATCATGGCAAACTGAGCTAAGCAGGACATTGCTCTTCATTAGGCATGGTGGTCTACAAAATCTACCATTGATTGTGTCTCCTAGAATTCTGGTGACTTCCTCTCCAGATCTTTTCAAACTCAGAAAGTCATAGCCTAGTGTGATATTCCTTCACATTGGGGAGGGGGAGGGGCACAGAACAAATCTAAAGAAAGAGATAAGGACAAACACCTATGTTCTAGGTCCACATGTTGGTGTCACAGATAAAGAAGCTACTTTCCCCACCCATAGACTTACCTAATTCCTTTCCTTTACATTTGAATATAGGTAGGCAGGAAGGAAGAAAGAATTAACTGATTATCTCCTTTTTAAGCATTGTAAGTTCATAGTATAGTATTGACTCTAAAGGTTCCTTTTCTTCAATTGGTAAAGCCAACTGGAAATGATGTCTGAAGTCTACTTGTGGGGATAGTATCAACAGATGATATGTCACCCTGAGAAAGTCATTTAACCTCTATTTGCCTCTGTTTCTTCAACTGTAAAATGGGGATAATAATGGCAATTACCTCTTAGAGTTTTTGTGAGGTTGAAACAAGATCATATTTGTAAAATGCTAAGTATAGTGCTCAGTACATCATAGTTGCTTAACAAATGCCTATTTTGCAAAAAGCATTCTGTGTATATTTATAAGGACTGGACTTTCAATGGCCAATCTGGATTCAGTCCCTTGTTACAAGTATAAAATAACGATCTCATAAACTTGATCATTATAACATAAGCTTATTAGCTTATTGGATTCATAATGATTTTGATTTTAATTTTCCTCATTTATATGAATTTCATGGCAGGTAGTTAGAGCAATAGACAGAGTGTCAGGCCTAGAGTCAGGAAAACTCATACTTCTGAATTCAAATCTGGCCTCAGGCACTTAACTAGCTGTGTGACCCTGGGCAAGTCACTTCACTCTGTTTGCCTTAGTTTCTTCATCTGTAAAATGAGCTGGAGAAGGAAATGGCAAGTTGCTGCAGTATCTTTGCCAAGAAAACCCCAAGTGAGGTCACAAAGAGTCAGACACAGCTGAAAAATGACTGAACAACAAAATTTGAGTTCTATGATTAACAATCAATCAATAAGTATTTATTGAGCATCTACTATATGCCAGGCATCATGCTACTTACCTATTATGTAATATAATTATTATATAATTATAAAATAATCACAATAATAATAGCTAGGATTTAATAGGGCTTTAAGGTTTGCAAATTTGCTTTACATATATTATCTCATTTGATCGTCACAGTAAATCATTTGAATCATCTTAGGAAAATTCTGAAGATCATCTGGCAGGGTAAGGTACTGGACAATGAAGCCCTTTCTCGAACTAAACTGCCAAGCATTCAAACTCTACTGCAGAGGGAGCAACTCTGATGGGTTGGCCACATTGTTTGAATAACAAACATACACTTGCCTAAAAGATTACACTTTTACAGAGTTGCAGAGAACTCACACAAGGCAAGCACTCACATGGCAATACAAGGACATTCTCAAGGTCTCTCTGCAGAACCTTGGAATTGATTGTGTGACCTGTGAGACACAGGCCAAGGACCACCCATCATGGCTTGCCCACCTCAAAGGAAATGCCATGATCTAGGAGCAAAGCAAAATTCAAGTAGCTCAAAAGAAACAGGAAATGCGCAGATTTAGAGAATCCTCCCCAAATGTGCACGTATTTATGCCCAACCTGTGATAGAGCATTCCAAGTTCATATTGGTCTGATCAGTCAGAGTCAGATGCACTGTAATTTGACTCTAATACAGAGACATCATTTTGGTCCTCTTCAAGAACTACTAAACAACCAACCCTATGTGGTATGTGCTATCATAACCCTCAATTTACAGAAGAGAAAACTGAGGCGGAGAGAAGTGACTTGCGACACAGCTAATAGATGTCTGAAGCAGAATTCGAACTCAGACCTTTTAAATTCCAAATCCAAGGCTCTATCCACTGAGCCACCTAACTGCCTAATAGAAGTACATACGACAGTCACTCACATTTACATGGAGGTTTAGCTTTTTCAATGTCATTTCCCTTCTAAAACTTTCTAACGTATATAGAACAAATGATATCCATTTTTGACAGATGGGGAAATTGAAGTTTAGAGAGATAAGATGATTTACCCATGAACACAACAAACACAGCATAAGAATCAATATTTTACACCCAGGTCCCCAGAATCCCAAACCATCACAAATCCAGAACACGAAGATAAAGATTTCACCTAAAAGTATCACATCATAAAAGATAGAATTGTAAGCAGACACTGGGTGATCACTAGTCAAGAATGCTAGAGTAGGACTTCCTTTTCTATATGAATTGGCCAGGATGGTCACTGGGGCCCCTTGGACCTCTAACATTCTGTGATGCCATGGTGCTATGAAGTCAATGCAGAGTGGAAATGTTTCAGTGGAAAATGAAGGTACCTTAGTTGTACCCTTCAAACTCCTGACCACTGAGGCAGCCTCCTAGTCCTTTGCTACATGCCCATAGCATCAGTCCTGCCCAGGAAGGGCTGCTCAGGCAGTGAGAGTGCTGGACATTATCTCAGAGGTCACCAGATCCAACCCTGTCACTTACAGTCCCTCCTTTCCATTGGACTACACTGAGATTGCTCTACTAGAATGACACATTAATTCTTTAACTCACAGTTTTATTAGTATTTAAGTTCAGATTTTATAATGGATGAATAATAATCCACATTTTTTTTCTTTCTTTTTTTCTTCGATGCAAGGGATGTGAAGGGGAAAGATAATAGTTTGAAAGGTTTTTATTTAAATTAAAAATTAGAGTTAAATATATTAAACACGAGTACCAACCAAAATTTGCTGAAGGAAGTGGAGCTACCAACAGAAGGACATTCCCATAATTAGAGGGATGACCAGTTCTAGAGAAAATGAACAAGACACCAATAAGGAAGCAAAACTCATGAGGGAAGCCAATACCAGGCAGATGGGGAGATTTTGTAGATGGAAGAGGAGAGTGAGACCAGGCCAGACACCAGGGGAAAAAAATCCAGAGATCCCAGCCCCCAAGCAGAGAGCTCCTCAACAGACAAGGAAAGAGGTAGGGATTGTCAGATACTGCAGTAGAGCACGAGTCTTTCAGAATGTGTACTGATGGGAAATTCTAGGGGTAAAACTGTAATGTTCTCCCTCCTGTGTCTCCCTTGAACCCACAGGTTCGGAAAAAGATGGTCTGGCCAGCCAGCTCTCCCTCTTCTGACTGGGGAATACTGAGGGAAAGGCCCTCTCCCAATCAAAGAGCCCTGCCCAGAAAGAGGGAGCTGGACAGGCTACATGCTCCTTCACACTGATCTCACACCATCATCATCCTAGCATTTGGATAGTGAGTTAAGGTTGAAAGCGCTTTACCTATATGATCTCATATGACTCTCACAACATCTCTGAGAGGTAAGAGCATTATCCCTGTTTCACAGATAAGGGCCCTGAAACTGAGAAAAGTCAGTGATTTACACAAATTCACCCAATAGTTGAGACAGGATGCTACCTCAGGTTTTCCTAACTCCAAGTTCAGTGCTCTACCCACTATGCCTTCTACACAACATATGATGGGGTCAACTCCACTCCCTCCAGCAGAGACAGAAAAAAAAAACAAAAAAAGTTCCTAACTATACTGTCTATATAATCTGAAGCCTTCTACTTTGCTCCACCCAGTTTTCTCAACCTCTCCTAGTACTGAACACAAGTGTTTCTATTGGCAGAACCTCCTTCCCAGGCCCTTCCATTCGAAGCCCCTTGTCTCTCTTATCCCCAAACAGGAACCTGAGGAACTCCTCCCTCATTCCTGACATCACAAGGACCCAGAGAAACCACCCGAACCATCCTCTTGCCTCCAAACTGACAGAATGCACTTAAATGCTACCTACCCACTGAACCCTCTTTTCAGTGCCAGCCATTATGGGGGAGGAGAAGTACAGGGAGTCTTAAAACTCCCCTTAGATTCCAAGTGATGGACTTTGTGGTGAGTATCAAAAATTGTAGTTGACTAGTGGGGTGGGGACTAGGTGACAAGTAGGACCGGATCCTTTCCTGCTATCATCATTGTCATTGCTGTCGTCCTCATCATAGAAAGGCACCTAGAGTAACCTGGCATTCAAATGGTGCTTTCAAGTTGACCAAGCCCAGTTACATGCTTTATCTACCCTGATCCTCATCACCCTTGCCATCATCATCACCATCAGTATCATCATCATACTGAAGTCAGGAATACAGGGACTTCTCTACCAGTGAAACCCCCAGGTATAAATCTCTTTAAATAATAAAACCAAAGGATGATGAATTTAGAGCCAGAAGGGAGCTCAGAGATCATCGAATCCAATCTCCTCATTTTACAGATGAATATATTGAGATTCTGAAAATGTAAGTCATTTAAATAAGGTCTTATAGGGAATAAATAGCCGAAACAGGTCTCAATTCAGATCCCTTGACTATCTCCAGGGCTTTTATTACTGTGACGAAATATAAAAACAAAATGTATAAATATAAACATAAAATATTTATTTAAATATATAAATATTTATATAATATTGATATTTTAAAATATAATATTAATATTTTACATGATAATATTAATAATATATAATAAAATATTTATATTAAATATATATTGAATATAAAAACGAAAACAAAAATGTTAACATGGATCCTGGGTTTGGTAAGCAAGGGAGGCTGTTTCTTTAAGGAATTAGCCCCTGAATTATTTTATTTTTGGGGAGGGAAATGCTTTTGGAATTTAAAAAATCCTTTTTTAAAAATTATTATAAGTGAAAATTAATGGTAAATTTAGGTTTTTATGGGCCAAGTTTCCTTAAAATCCATGCACTCTAACCTTACTCAGACCAATCACAGTCACATCTCTATCCTCTGGATATTATCAGCTCAGTCTCTGTTCATGGAACTGTCAGATCAATTCTTTGATTCAAAAATCCTGTTTAGGTATAATCTATACACAACATGAATAAAATCAACAATAAAGAGTTTGGGGCAGGACTTGCAAGTGGAACATGTTGGTAGGTTCCAATAGTGAAACAATTTCCTTCTTATTTGCTTCTGACTGGGAACATGACCTTTTACATGGCTATGTCTCAGAGACAGAGAGACCGACAGACAGACAGAGGGAGACAAAGAGAAATAGACAAAGACAGAAACAGAGAGCCAGAGAGAATGAACAAGTGATTGACCTGGAGGATGACTTCATTCTGGAAGAGGAGGAAATTCTATCTATCCCAAGATATTTGAAGATCGTGGCAGAGTCACAGATGTGTAATAACCTAAAAAGCATTAAGAAATATTTCTCTATGGAATGGGTAGCAACATATGATGGAAAAGGAGGATCACAGTCCTTAGGGGACATTTATGTAGGGCATAAAGATGATACCAATGGGGACAAAAACAGACAAAACATGACTTCTATTTGAGCTGAGGGTTCCCAATCTTGTCAAAGAATATTCCTAACTGAAAGTATGATCTTTACCTCCTCTTGCTAGAGAAGTTGCTGCAGATATGCTTTGTCGTAGAATAATAACAAGAACCTGGACTTCATTTGGGGGGACTGTGGTTTAAATCTTTACTCATCTACTGATTGGGCAGCAAGAAGGGTCAGCGAATAGAAGGCCAGCCCTAGAGTCAGGTAGACCTGAGTTCAAATCCAGCCTCAGAGACTAACTAGCTATGTGACCCTGGGCAAGTCAAATAACCCTCTTTGTCTCAGTTTCCTCATCTGTAAATGAGTTGCAGAAGGAAATGGCGATCCCTTTCAGAAACAGCAAATGGGATCACAAATTTCACACACAATTGAAAAGACTGAGCAACAAACATACTTACTACTTCTGTGACTTTATACAAGACATTTTCAAAGTATAAGGGCCTCAGTGTCTTCATCTATAAAATGAGTCAACTAAATGAGGTGTCTTCTAACATCTCTCAACACATCCAAGATCCATATACTAGCATGTGTCAATGTATGTCAGTTTAGAGAATGTCAGGAATTGTCTGACACATGCCCTGAGTTGTGAAAGACACTCTTCTTCCTAGAGAGCTGAGTCTCATGCCAACAGCTCAGCCTGGGATGCCCTATAAAAGGTGTCCCTGTCCCTGGCTCCTTACCCACACTGGTTTTTCAGCAGAGAGTTTCTGTCTGTGTCTGTGATCAGGGTGAGTGTCTTCATGAGAGCCTGGGGAAGGGCTCGGAAGGGGATGTTAGAGGAGAGGGAAGAAGAGTACAAAGCAGTGGGAAGGAGGAATGGGAAGGAGAAAAGCAGAGGGAAATAAAGGAAGATATATGGATAGAGGGCCTGGGGAGGAGGAAAGAATTAAAATGAGTGAGAAGTACAATGGCTGGTGAAGAGTAGAAACTTGTACTTTGGATTTGGTCTGGAGTCTAGATTGATAGAGACTCCATTGGGATGGGCCCAGAAAACAATCAGAAAGGGTCTAGAGTCTGTATAAGGGTGCTGGGGAGGAGGAACAATGATTTGAGTTTCTATAAATTTTCATGAACTGGAATTCAAAAGGTGCGCTCAGGATGTCAAGTGAAGTCATCCTCTCTCTTCTCTAGGACACACATACCACTATTTAACCTGTAAGACTCTATAATTTTCCTAGTTCTGCAATTCACAACAGCTATATAGATATAATACATGCATATATAGAGGCAGAGAGAGGGTGAAAGAGAGAGAAAAAGAAAAGAGACAGAGAGACAAACTCAGAGAAACAGAGAAAAGGATGATAGTCTCCTCAATTGATGTAAAATGCATGTTCCTTCAACACAAATTCTACCCTACATGCATTTTAATCCAGGAATGATTTTGTTAAACTTTTTCCTTCTGGATATTGATGTCTTCTAGGGCAAAGTTCATCATCATATTGTGGATTAATTCCAGTTGAAAGAAGTTTTTAAGGCTCATTTTCACCCATCTGAAAAAATCCTACATTGTCTTTCAGGTTTACTGAGCACCACCAAGATGTCCTGCCAGCAAAGCCAGCAGCAGTGCCAGGCCCCTAAGTGCCCCCCTAAGTGTCCTCCCAAGTGCCAGACCCCTAAGTGCCCTCCTAAGTGCCCTCCCCAGGCTCCCTGCCCTCCTCCAGTCTCTTCCTGCTGTGGCTCTAGCTCTGGAGGATGCTGCAGCTCTGGGGGATGCTGTGGGTCCAGCTCTGGGGGGTGCTGCAGCTCTGGCTCCGGGGGCGGCTGCTGCCTCTTTTCCCATCACAGGAGATCCCACAGACCCCGGCACCAGAGGTCTGACTGCTGTGACAGTGGCAGTGGGCATGGCCAGCAGTCTGGGGGCTGCTGTGGGAGCTCTGGGGGCTGCTGCTGACCTGGTGCCCTGACCTAGGAAGAGCAGAAGAGGCAATTGATTGCCTCTGCTCCCTTTTCTCCTCACTTCTTAGCCTCTTCCCTCTCTGCCTTGATTTGACCTGTGCAGGTGTTCTGAGGACACTGAGACAACAATCAAAGCCTATCATTTCATTTTCTCTCAACTTCCCAGAATTCAAACCATCTTTCTCTTCCTCTTCTATCCCAAGCAACAATAAAGATTAATTTTTTCTGCTCATACCTGCCTCCTATTCTCTGTTCTTTCCCTTTACAACTTTCTTCAAGATTCCCTTCTTGGTAACGAACCCACAGAGCCCTCTGATTACTGCCTTGATGGATTGCCCAGGCAGTGACTATTGGTGGGAGGGCTGGGAGGCTGAGTTAGGTTCCCTTCATTCTAACTCAAGGGAACCCATAGAGTGTCTGTGTAGAAATCAGTGAATTGTGACAACCATCCTTCCACGAAGGGAAAAAATGTGTCAAAGGTCAGATGTCTCCAGATCTGATGTACTGGAGAAAGGGTAAATTTCAAGCCTAGGTGAAAAAGAGAGAGGCTAATCAGGTGGGGGAACAGCCTTCTACTTGAAGCAGAGCCTTGTAAGAGAATTCAGGAAAATCTGGCTCTTTCTGTTAGGTCATTTGAGGTTGGGGTGACTAAAGGACACATGATCTATTCCTACTTACCCTTTCCCTCTCTATACTAGTCCTGGCTGTCTGTTTGATCCAGAGCACAGGCATATCCAATACTGTCCCCCATTCTCAGCTTTTAGAAAAGTTCTCTCTCTGGCACTGGGCTATCTCTCTTTCACAAGTTACAGTCCCCAAATCTCAGAAAAGTTGTAGTGTTTCTGAGGTCTGCCATTCTTTGACCCCTTTTCCTTTTAATAGAATTCTCCCAATTCCAGTACCCATGAATAACTCCCAGGTCCTGTCTTCTGACTCAACTTCCCTCCCTTTCTGGGTATTGTCACATGTTTTCTGGACCTCTATTGGCTGTCTCCCTTTCCTCAAATCTCCTTATACGAGGGGTCCTAGATATAAGTTGCATTTCAGTTGCAGAAACAATATCACGAGATAATTCATTGACTGAGCTTGGCAACAAAGAAATGAGAAAATGCCCCCTCTCTTCCTTGCCAATATGGAGGACTTTGGATGTGGAAAAGGGCATATGTTGTTGCACTCAGCTGGCCTGTTGGTTGATTTTGCAAAGATTCTTTTCTTTTTTTCATTCTTTGCTCTAAGGGTTAGTTCACTGAAGGTGAAGTCAAAGAAAATGTACCATAGTTATAAGATAAGTTAATTCTTTATTATCATGTAGCCCAGACTGAGGCTATGGGGATCCTCATCTCAACTCTCATTCTCCTTGATGAGTGAGGTCCTACCTCCCCTACTGTGATCCAGGGGTACCTCCAATAGAAACCTTTGGAACATTGTGTTCTCCTTAATATTAATTTTTAGTAACAGTATCTTCTTTATATTGGTGATAACTACCACGGTATTATTTAATAAATTAAAGTCAATTAGTTTTTATACAAGGATCTGTTGAGAAAATGTAGCAATATCAGAAGAATAAAAATTTCCCCCAACCCCAACCTCTGGGGACCCACTCATCCCTATAACACCTGGAGCCTTAAAAAGAGTGGTCTCAACCTTCAAGCAGTTGCTACAAAGTATTCACCCTCCCCAAATTCACTTCTTAGTGTAGCACAGTTGATGAATGAATTGCTCTCCTTCCCTTATGGCTTCCTTGGATACTCTGCCTGGCAAGCTGAGCTGAGCAGAACTTTGCTCCTCGCTAGGCATGTCTGTCTACAACACGTATCACTGACTATATCTCCTCGTCCCCATCCCACTCATCAACTACAATTTTAGACGTTCAATTTCTGATGCTCCAATGTCAGTTTCAGAATCTATAGTTAAACCCAGCTCCCCAGAATCCAAACCCAGCACAAATCCAGCACCCAAAGATTAAGCTTTCACCTAAAAGCATCACATCCCAAAAGGTGGAATTGTAGGCAGAGATTGGATGATCGCTAGTCAAGCGTGCTAGAGTGAGGATTCCTTTTGCGTATGATTTGGTCAGGTTGGTTACTGTGGCCCTTTGGAACACTAACATTCTGTGATCCCCCAATGATGCTGTGAAGCCAATGCAGAGTGGAGAGAAATATTTCAGTAGGAAATGAAAGTATCTTAGTTGTACTCTTCAAATTCAGGCTGGGCTCCTAGACCTTTGCCTTGTGTCTACAGCAATAGACCTGACCACAAAGGGCTGCTTGGGTATTGAGAGTGCTGGAAGGTTGCTCACAGGTCACCTAATCCATCCATCTCCCTTATGGCCCCTTCTTTCCATGGGATACAACTGAGGCTTCTCTACTAGAATGGCACATTAATTCTTTAACTCCTCACTCTTTTACTATCATTTAAATAGAGATTTTATCATAAATGAGTAATAATAAACATTTTTTTCTTTCCTTTTTTCTTCTATGAGTGGAAAGTGAAAGAAACGATAAATAGTTTGTGAATTTTGTGTTAATTTGAAATTCAAATGAATTCTATTAAAAACAAGTAAAAACCAAAGCTTGCTGAAGGAAATGGAGCCACCAATAAAAGGACATCCCCACGACCAGAGGGATGACCAGGTTTAGAGAAAAAGAACAAGACAGTAACAAGCAAGTGACACTCACCGGGGAAGGCAAGCCCAGATGGACGGGGAGATTTGGGAGATGGAGAAGGAGAGACCAGGAAGACACGAGAAAGAGAAATCCAAAGATCCCAACCCCTCAGCAAAGAGTTCCCCAACAAACAAGGAAAGAAGTAGGGATTGTCAGATACTTCAGGACAGCACAAGTCATTCAGAATGTGTGCTGGAGGGCAATTCTGGGGGTACAACCATAGGGTCCTCCCTCCAATTGGACTGAACCCACAGGTTGGGGAAAGATGGTCTGGCTGGCCAGCTCCCCCTCCTCTGACTGGGGAATGCTGAGAGAAAGGCCCTCTCCCAAGCACAGAGCCCCGCCCAGAAAGAAGGAGGTGGACAGACTGCATGGCTCCTTCACACTGATCTCACACCATCATCATCCTAGCATTTCTATAGTGAGTGAAGGTTGAAAGCACTCTACCTCCATGATCTCATGTAACCCTCACAACAACCCTGCGAGGTAACTATCATTATTCCTGTTTCACATATGAGGACCCTGAGGCTGAGAAAAGTCAGTGCCTTACCCAAAGGGACACAGTGAGTGAGACAGGATTCAGCCTCAGGTCTTCCTGACTCCAAGTTCAGCACTCTACCCACAATGCCTCCTAAACTACATAGGATGTGGTCAACCCCACTCCTTCCAGCAGAGGGAGAGAAGAGTTAAGCAAAGTAAACAACTCTTCTGAGCTATCCTGGCTACACAATCAGAAGCTTTCTACTTCCTCCCACCTGGTTTTCTCAATCTCTCCTATTATTGACAGGTGTTTCTATTGGCAGAGTCCAATGCCGCCTCCCCAGACCCTTTCGTTCTGGGCCTCAGCCTCTATGAAGCTGCTTATCTCTCCTATCCCCAAATAGGAACCTGAGGAATTCCTTCCTCACTCCTGACATCACAGGGACCCACAGAAACCGCCTGAACCATCCTCTGGCCTCCAAACTGACAGAACGCATTAAATAACTGCTAATATAATGACTGAGTCCTACCCCCCCTTTAGTCTATTGTGGGGGAGGAGAAGTACAGGGAGTCTTAAAACTTCCCTAAGGTTCCAAGTCATGGACTTTGTATTGAGTGTCTAAAATTGTAGTTGACTAGTGGGGTGGGAACTAGGAAGCAGCACTGGATCCTTTCCTGTTATCATCATTGTCATTGCTGTCTCCTTCATCATCATCCTGACCTAGAGTTACCTATCATTTAAATAGTGCTCTCAAGTTGGCAAAGCCTAGTTACATCCTTCATCTCATGTGATCCTCATCACCTTTACCACCATCTACCCCATCTTCATTACTTAAGTCAGCAAGAATGCAGGGATCTCTATACCCATGTATCTCCATACCCCTGTATCTCCATATCCATACATCTTCAGGTGTAACTCACTTCAAATAATAAAACCAAAGGATCATGAATTTAGAGCCAGAAGGGAAGTCAGAGGTCATTGAATCCAATCTTCTCATTTTACAGGTGAATACATTGAGATTCTGAGCACGGCAGTGATTTAAACAAGGTCTCCCAGGTAATAAATAGAAGAGCCAGGGCTCTCACCAACATCCCCTGACTGTCATCCCCAAGGTTTTTGCTACAGTATCATGTATCATTAAATATAAAAGCAAAAACCAAATATGTTAACTTGAATCCTGGGTTTTGTGAGCAAAGGATGTTCTTTTTTAAGGAATCAGGCTGTAAATTCCTTTATATGGGGTGGGAGGGGTGCTTTGGCAATTAAAAACAATGTTCTTTCATTATCTTCAGTGCATATAAGAGGCAAATTTAGATGTTTGTGGACCAGGTTTCCTCAAAATCTATGCCCTCTAACCCTACCCAGACCAATCACAGTCACATGTCTATCCTCTGGATATTATCAGCTCAGCCTCTGTCCATGGGCCTGCCAGATCAATTGTTTGACTCAAACATCCTGTTTGAGGACTGTTTATACACAGCATGAGTAAAATCAACAATAAAGAGTTTGGGACAGGACTTGCAAGTGGGACATGGTAGTGTATTCCAACTGTGAAACAGTGCTTCATGTCCTGGGATTCCTTTTCCACCTTCCTTTAAGTGGAGAGATATTCTCCAGGGGGTGTAGAGGAAAGACGATGGATATCATTCTTACTTACTTTTGACTTGGAATATGAGCTTTTATATGGCTGTGCCTAAGACGGACAGACAGACAGAGACAGAGGTAGAGAGACAAAGACAGAAATAGAGAGAATGATCAAGTAATTGACCTGGAGGATGACTTCACGATGGGAGAGGAGGAAGCTATGTTGATCCCAAGGTGTTCCAAAGTCTTGGCAGGGTCACAGGTGTGTAATAACTTAAAACGCAGTAAGAAACATTTGTCTATGGAAGGGATGACATGATCACAGTCCTTAGGAGACATCCATGTAGATAGGGCATAGAGATGATACTGACAGGGACGAAAACAGACAATACAGGACCCTAAGAGTAAAGTACAAATAATTTCCATCTTGCCTCCATCAAACAGGACTTCATCCATGCATATACTCCCAATGACCCAAGGTAGAAATAATCTCTCACTGCCTTAACATTCTATAGCATGTAATGTTATGATATTTACATTATCTTACACTGAATTACAGTTATTTGTGAATTGGGTATCCCTTGATTAGATTACAGAATCTGAACTGAAATCCTGCCCCAGATGCTTTTTAGTTGTGTGACACTGGACAAGTCACTTAACCTCTCTCAAACTCCATTTCCTCAGCCGTACACTTGGGAAAATCATAGCCAGTAACTTCCAGGATTGTACTGAAGACCAAATAAGATACTATACATAAAGTACTTACCTAACTTTTTTGCAGTAATATCATGAAGGACAGAAACTGTATCTCATTCATTTTTCTCCCTCCTCAGAAGCTCTTAGCAGAAAATTTTGTTCTCAACTAATTGATGAATGAATGGATGGATGGACGGCCACTTTCTTTCAGCCTCCAGGTCACCCTATTTTTTGAAAAAAGGATGAAAAATTTTTTTAATTTTAGAAATTTTTTTAAAATGGATAGCAGAGATTTAGGGAGGGGTGTGTCTTAGACCTGGGAGAGAGATAGAGCTGGGGGATCAGGTATGAAGGTCGCACTAGAAGGGTGTTGTGTGTAGTAGTGGAGACCAAAATGTGGATACCCCATAGAAATAAGTCAAAACGAAGCTAAGGACAAAATGAAATGGTCCAAGGGACAATTGTTGAATTATAGCTGTAAAAATGAAAGATCTCAGAGTTCAGATATTCCATCTCTTCCCTTTAGAGATGAGGAATCCAAAGCCTAGGAGTTGAAGTGCCTTGCTCTACCTCACACAGGTAATAACAGGCAGAATCAGATTTGTATTTCAGGTTCTGTGACTCCATCCAAAGGCTCTTTCTATTGTCCTATCCTGCATCTCATTCAGGACAACAGGATACAGTGCCACATGGAAATTTCTAGAAGTGGACAGAGCCTCAGTGATCAAAGGCACTAGAGCTTTTACACAATGACTAGACTTCATGGCAATTCCCTAAATGGCTATTTGAGCTGAGGGTTCCCAATCTCTTCAAAGAATATTTCTAACTGATCTGGATCTCCTCTTCCTAGAGAAGTTGCTTCATATATGTTTGGACAGACAATAATGAAAAGAACATGGACTTCATTTGGGGAAATATTGGTTAAGCCTTTGCTAATCTACTTACTGGGTACCTAGGATGCTTAGCAGATGAGAGTACTAGCCCTAGAGTCATGTAGACCTGAGTTCAAATCTGACCCCAGACACTTACTAGCTGTGTGACAAATCAAATAACCCTGTTTGCCTCAGTTTCCTTAATTGTAAAATGAGCTGGAGAAAGATATAGCAAATCTTTTCAGTGTCTTTCACAGGAAAACCCTAAATGGAGTCACAAAGAATCATACACGATAGAAAAGACTGAAAAACAATAGCAAATACACTTCCTACTTCTGTGACTTTGTACAAGGCATTTGTCAAATCTCAGGGCCCGTGTCTTCACCTATAAAATGAGTCAATTATATGAGATGTCTTCTAGCATCCCTCAACAACTCAATGATCCATGTGCTGGCGCATATCAATGTATGGCAGGCTAGAGAATGTCAGGAATTGTCTGACACATGCCCTGAGTTGTGAAAGACACTGTTCTTCCTAGAGATCTGGGTCTCATGCCAACACTTCAGCCTGGGATGCCCTATAAAAGGTGTCCCTGTCCCTGGCTCCTCATCCACACTGGTTCTTCAGCAGAGAGTTTCTGTCTGTGTCTGTGATCAGGGTGAGTTCATTTCTTAGTGTCTGCATGAAAGCCTAGGGGATTGCTGGGAGCAGGGTGTTGGAAGACAGGGAAGGAGGAATGAGGAGGAAATGAGGAGGAAAACAGCAGAGGAGATGAAGAAAGATGTATATATAGAGGGTCTGAGGAAGAGGAAAGAGTTAAAATCAGTGAGAAGTACAATGGCTGGAGATAAAAAGAAGCCTGTACTTTGGATTTGGTCTAGACTGATAGAGACTCCATTGGGATGTGCCCAGAAAACAATCAGGAAGGAGTCTGGTGTCTATATGAGGGTGCTGGGGAGGAGGAGCAATGGTCTGAGTTTCTGGAACCTTTCATGAACTAGAATTCAAATAGTGTCCTCAGGATGTCGAGGGAAGTTATCCTCTCTCTTCTCCAGGATACATACCACTTAAGTTGTAAGGCTCGACTTAATTTTACTAGTTCTGTAATTGCCAACAGGTAAATAAGTGTACATACATGCATACATAAAGCTAAAGAGAGGGAGAAAGAGACAGAAGGAAAAAGAAAAGAGACAGAGAGACAAACTGAGAAAAACAGAAAAAAGGATGCTAATCTCCTCAATTGATGAAAAATGAATGTTCCCTCAACTCAAATTCTAACCTATATGCGCTGGAACACAGGGATGATTTTGTTAAGCTTTTTCTTTCTGGATACTGATGTCTTCTATGCAAAATTCACCCACACTGGTGATCAATTCCAGGTGAAGAAAGCTTTTAAGACTTCATTTCATCCATCTGAAAAAAATCCTATATTTTCTTTCAGGTTTACTGAACTCCCATCAAGATGTCCTGCCAGCAAAGCCAGCAGCAGTGCCAAGCCCCTAAGTGTCCTCCTAAGTGTCCTCCCAAGTGCCAGACTCCCAAATGTCCTCCCAAGTGCCCCCCCAAGTGCCCTCCCCAGGCTCCCTGCCCTCCTCCAGTCTCTTCCTGCTGTGGCTCTAGCTCTGGAGGATGCTGCAGCTCTGGGGGATGCTGTGGGTCCAGCTGTGGGGGGTGCTGCAGCTCTGGCTCCGGGGGCGGCTGCTGCCTCTTTTCCCATCACAGGAGATCCCACAGACCCCGGCACCAGAGGTCTGACTGCTGTGACAGTGGCAGTGGGCATGGCCAGCAGTCTGGGGGCTGCTGTGGGAGCTCTGGGGGCTGCTGTTGATCTGGTGCCCTGACCTAAGAAGAACAGAAGAGGCAATTGATTGACTCTACATCCTTTTTTTCCTCCCTCCTTAGCCTCCTCACTCTCTGCCTTCATTTAAACTGTTCAGATGTTGTTAGGGGATGGAGAGATCAAGGACTATCACATCATTTTACCTCAGCCCCCCAGAATTCAAATTGTCCTTCTCTTCCTCGTTTATCATAACCAACAATAAAGTGATTTTTTCTGGTAACAGCTGCCTCCTTCCTATTCTCTATTCTTTCCAATTAGAACTTCCCTCAAGGCTCTCTTTTTCTTAACGGACCCATAGACTTCCCTGAGCAATGCCTTGAGGAACTGTCCAGGTAGTGATTGTTGGTGGCAGGGCTGGGAGGCTGGGTAAGATTCCCTTCATTTCAGAAGCAAGGGGACACATCAGATGTCTGTGTGGAAATCATTTAGTTGTGACAACTACACTTCCCCAAAGGGTAAAAGTGCCCAGGCTTGAAACCTCAGGATTGAGAGTACAGGTGCCTCAGGCTCTGAATCATTGGGTCAGGCAATGACTCAAGCCCAGGTGAAGAGGAGAGGCTAGTCAGGTGTGGAAGCAAGCCCCTGGTTTGAAGCAGAGGGTCTCAAGGGACAGAGCCTGGTAGTAAGATTCGGGAGGATCCTTTCTGCTGGATCATTTAAGGTTAGGACAGCTAAAGGATACATGATCTGTCCTTTCTCACTCTTTCTCTCTCTGTTCTGGTCCTATATGTTTGACCCAGCGTGCAGGCATGTCCAATACTGTCCCCTATTCTTAGTCTTTAGAAGCTCCCTCTCTATGGTATTAGGCTATCCCTTCTTCATTGGTTACAGTACCCACATCTTGGACAAAATTGTAGTGTTCCCAAGGTCTGCCCTGGCCCTGCTTCCTCTTCATTGGGTGCTCCCAATTTCAGAGTCCACCTTCAACCCCCAGGTCTTGTTTTCTGGGTCTACTCCCCTACTACCTTTATGGTTATTGTCACATGCTTTCTGGATCTCTATTGACCTTCTCCCTTTTCCTCAAATCTCCTTATCCCAGGGGTCCTAGCTGAGAGTTATATTTCAGCTGCAATAACAATACTATAAGCTACTTCATTTAATGACTAAGAATGGCAACAAAGAAATGAGAAAATACACCTTCTTCTCCTCCTTGCAGATATGGAGGGCTTTGGATGTGGAATAGGGCACACACTTGGTTGGCCTGTTGGTTCATTTTGCAAAGCTTCTTCTTTTTCTTTTTTATTTCTTTCTATAAAGGATAGCTCAGAAGGGAAGGGACAGGGGACAGATTCATTTGAATAGGAAGTCAAACAAAATGTTACGAAGTTAAAAATAAGTCAATTCTTTTTTAAAAAATAAATTTAACATTTATATATAGTGCTTTAAGGTTTGTAAAGCATTTTACAAATAATATTTCATTTTATCTTTACATGAACCCTTGAAGACAGTTGTGATCACTCCTCCTATTTTAGAATTGAAGAAACTGAGGCAAACAGAGCATAAGTGACTTGACCAGGGTCACACAACTAATAATAATATCTAGGATCAGATTTGAATTCAAGTCTTCATGGCTCCAGGTCCAGTGTTCTATCCACTGTGCTATCTAGATTTTGACCTCATGTCCATTTTGCCCTTAATTCATCTGGGGCGGGGGGAGGGTGCAACTATTTATTTATTTATGTAAAATGTTCCTTTCTTTTTAAATTTTCAGTTCAAATTCTCTCCTTCTTTCTCAGCCCTTCCACACCAACCAATAATATAAGCAAAATAATATCAATTATACATATGCAGAAATTTTTTGCAGAATATTATGCAGAAATCAAGGAAGGAAGGAAGAAAAAGAAAGAAAGAAAGAGAGAGAGAAAGGAAGAGAGAGAGAGAGAAAGGAAGAAAGAAAGAAAAAGAAAGAGAGGAAGGAAGGAAGCAAGGAGGAAGGAAGGAAGGAAGGAAGGAAGGAAGGAAGGAAGGAAGGAAGGAAGGAAGGAAGGAAGGAAGGAAAGAAGGAAGGAAGGAAGGAAGGAAAAAGAAAAGAAAGAAAAGTTATACTTCAGTTTGCACTCACAGTTCATTAGTTCTCTCTCTGGAAGTAGATAGCATTCTTTTCATTATCAGTCCTTTGAAATTGCCTTGGATCATTATATTGATCAAAGTAGCCAAGTCTTTTACAGTTGCTCATCATTGGAACACTGGTGCTAACTGTGCACAATGAGCTCCTGGTTCTTCTCACTTCTACTTCACTTTAAATCAATTCATTTAAGTCTTGCTATGTTCTTTTTTTCCTGAAACCAAGCTACCCCTTGTCATTTCTTATGGCACCATAATACTTTATCATAATTATATGCCATTTGTTTAGCCATTCCCAAATTGATGAGCATCTCTCAATATACAATTCTTTGCCGCCATAAAATTATGCTATTATAAATATTTTTGTACATACAAATCTTTTTCATTTTTTTATCTCTTGGGGGTACAGACTGAGTAGTGGTATTCCTGGGTAAAGGATATGCACAGTTTGATGGCTTTTTTGGCATAATACCAAATTATTCTATAAAATGATTGGACCAGTTTACAACTCCACCAACAGCTTATTAGTGACCTATTTTCCCTCATCCCCTCCTACATTTACCATTTCAGATACGTTTGAGGCAGTACCTTAGAGTTGTTCTAATTCATATTTCTCTGGTCAGTAATGATTTAGAGCATTTTTTTCATGTGACTATTGATAGCTTTGATTTCCTCTTCTGAAAACTACCAGCTCATACCCTCTGACCATTTATTAATTGGGAAATAGTTCTTATTTTTATAGATTTAATTTAGTACCCTATATATTTGGGAAATTAGGCCTTTATCAAAGAAACTTGCTTTAAAATTTTTGATATCACTTCATTGTCTATGGTACCTTTTAGCAAAATGCAGTTTCCCTGATTGTCTCTTTTAATTAGGTCTTTTTTGCTTTTGCTTTGTCTGAGATCAAGATTGCTACCCCTGCCTTTTCTACTTCAGCTGAAGCATAATATATTCTGCTCCATCCTTATGTTTACTCTGCATGTGTTTTTTTTTTCTGTTTCAAGAGTGTCTTTTGAATTTATAATCCATTCTGCTATCCACTTCCATTTTATGGGTGAGGTCATCCCATTCACATTCACAATCATGATTACTGTCTATGTCTCTCCATCCTGTTTTCTTCTGTTTATCCTTCTCTCTCTCTTTTTATCCTGTCTCTCCTCAAAAGCCTGCTTTGCTTCTGACCACTGTCTCCCTTAATCTACCCCCTTTTGCCATCCCTCCTTATATCTCTTATCCCCTTTCCCCCCTAGTTCCTTACTGAGTTTAATAGATTTCTATACTCAACTGAATAATAATTTTATTGCTTCACTCTCATTTATTTTCCTAATTTTACCTCTACACTCTTATCTCTTTCTTTGCCTCTTACAGGAATTCTTGTTGGGATTGTGTCCAATTACCATTTTTCTTTAAGGTTTTGGTTTTAACTATTTTCACATTGCTGTCTTCTTCTGAGCAAGAACAGAAGGATAAACATTTCCCCACCCCCAATGTCTGAGGACCCCCTCATCTTTATAGTACCTGGAGCCTGAATAGAGTGAACTCAACCTTAAAGCAGTTACTACAAAGTATTCACTCTCACCAAGTTCACTTCTTAGTGTAGCACAGTTGATGATTGAATTGCCATTCCTCCCTTATGACTCCTTTGGATACCATGGGAAGTTGAGCTAAGCTTTGCTCTTCACTAGGTGTGACCGTCTACAAAATCCATCATTGACTCTGTCTCCTAGAACTCTGGTGGCTTGCTCTCCTGTTCTCTTCAAACTCATAAGGTCGCATCTTATCATGATATTCCTTCATATTGGATTGGAGGTGGGGAACAAATCTAAAGAAAGAGGTAAGAACAAATACCTGTGAAGGGCCACATGTTGGTGTCCTAGATAAAGGAGCCTCTCTTCCCGCCCTGAGAATAATCTCATTCCTTCCTTTTACATTTAAATATAAGTAGGCAGGAAAGAAGGATGAATCATATGGCCTTTGTAAGCTTTGTCAAGTCATAGTGTAGTATTCATTCAACAAGCTCCTTTTTTTTTTTCCTTTTGTTGGTGAGGCAATTGGGGTTAAGTGACTTGCCTAGGAGTGTCTGAGGTTGGATTTGAACTCAGGTCCTCCTGACTCCAGGGCCAGTACTCTATCCACTGAGCCACCTATCTGGCCCAAGTCTCCTTTTCTTTAAGTGGTTAAGCCCAGGGAAAACAATACCTGAAATCTACTTCAGCAGATGATATGTTGTTCTGAGAAAATCACTTATCCTCCATCTTTTTCTCTTCAACAGTAAAATGGAGATAATAATGCAATTACCTCTCAGAGCTGTTGTGAGGTTGAAATGAGATCATATTTGTAAAGGGCTAAGTACAGAGCTTGGCATAGAGCAAGTGCTTAATAAATGCCTGTTTTGTGAAAAGCATTCTGTGTATGCTTATAAGGACTGGAATTTCAGTGGCTAATCCCAGTTCCTTGTTACAATTATAAAATGATGATCTCATAAGCATGATTATTATAAAATAAGCTAATAATTTATAATGATTATTGATTTCAATTTTCTTCATATATATGAATTTTAGGGCAGCAAGGTGGCACAAGAGATAGAATGCTGGGCCTGGAGTCAGGAAAACTCATCTTTCTGAGTTCAAATCTTGCCTCAGACACTTACTAGCTGTGTGACACTGGGCAAGTAACTTAACCCTGTTTGCCTTGCTTTCTTCATCTGTAAAATGAGCTGGACAAGTTAATGGCAAGCTAATCCAGTATCTTTGCCAAGAAAACCCCAAGAGGGGTCACAAAGAGTCAGACACAACTGAAAAATGGTTGGACAAAAAATGAGTTTTACTATTAATAATCAACCAGTAAGCATGTATTGAGCATCTATTATATGCCAAGCACCATACTAAGTGTGTATTAAAATAAAACTAGCAGTAACTAGCATTTAAATAGGGCTTCAAGATTTGCAAATTGCTTTAAATGTGTTATCTCATTTGGTCCTCACAGTAATCTTGTGAAGATAGGTGCTTTTATTAATCCCATTTTGCCAATAAAAAAACTGAGGCTGAGAAAGGTCACCCTATGTCCAGAGTAACACAGCTGATACATGTCTAAAGCAGGATTTGAACTCAGACCTTTTGAATTCCAAGTCCAAGGGTATATCCACTGTGCCACCTAACTGAATAATGAGAACAAAGATGACAATCATTCACATTTATATAAAGGTTTAGCTTTTTCAAGGTCACTTCCGTTCTAAAATTTTATAAGGTGTATAGAATAAATGTTATCATTTGGTGAGGAAATTAAAGTTTGGAGAGATAAGATGACTTATCCACGAACACAATAGACAAAGTATCAGAATGCATATTTAAACCCAAGACCCTGTAATCCAAAACCATTACAAATCCAGAACCTAAAGATTAAGTTTTCATCTAAAAGTATCACATCCCCAAAAGGTGGAATTGTAAGCAGAGACTAGATGATCACCAGTCTGGTATGCTAGAATTGGAATTCCTTCTCTATATGAATTGGCCGGGATGGTCACTGGGGCTCCTTGGAACTAATTCTGTGATCCCATGATTCTGTGAAGCCAGTGCAGAGGGGAGAGAAATATTTCAGGGCAAGATGAAGGTAACTTAGTTGTACCCTTCAAATCCTGGCCACTGAGGCAGCTAGCTAGTCCTTTGCTCCATGCCCACAGCATCAGTCCTGGCAAGGAAGGGCTGTTTGGTTAGTGAGAGTTCAGAGGTCACATAATCCAACTCTCTCCCTTATAGCCCTTTCTCTCCATGGGACCACACTCAGACTGCCCTACTAGAATGAAATATTAATTCTTAACTCACTCTTTCATTACTATTTAAATTAAGATTTTATAATAAATAAGTAATAATAAACATTCTTTTTCTTCCCCTTTTTTCTTCAATGAAAGGACAGTGAAGAAGACAGGTATTTTGTTTAATTTAAAGAGGATTTTGTTTAATTTAAAATTTTGAATTAAATCTATTAAAAACAAGTACCAAATAAAGTTTCCTAAAGGAAATGGAGCCAGCTCCAAAAGGACATTCTATAACCAGAGGGATGACCAGTTCTAGGAGAAATGAACAAAATAAGAAAAAGGAAGGAACCAGGGAAACCAAGACCAGGAGAATGGGAAGATGTAGTAGGTGGAGAAGGAGAGCGGACCTGGGCAGACACAGGAAAGGAAAATCCAAAGATCCCAGCCCCCAACAGACAAGGGAAAAGATAGGGCTTGTGAAATACTGCAGTGAAGCACAAGTCATTCAGAATTTATGTTGGAGGGCAGTTCTTGGGGTAAGACTGTAGGATTCTCATTACTGTGTCTCCCTTGTATCCACAGGTTTGCAGAGAGATGATCTGGTTGGCCAGTTTCTCCACTTCTGAATGGGGAATGCTGAGGGAACAGCACTATCCCAACCATAGAACCACGTACAGAGAGAAGGAGCTGGATTGGCTATGTGGCTCCTTCACACTGATCTTACATCATCATCCTAGCATTTGTAGAGACAGCTAAGTGGGGCAGTGGATAGAGTGCCAGGCCTGGAGTTAAGAAGACTCTTCTTTCTGAGTTCAAATCTGCCCTCATACACTTAGGAGCTTTGTGACCCTGGGCAAGTCACTTAATCCTTTTTGCCTCAGTTTCCTCATCTGTAAAATGATCTGGAGAAGGAAAGGTAATGAGTGTTTAGTTGACTGGTGGGTTGGAGATTAGGTGACAAGCAGGACTAGGTCCTCTCCTGCTATCATCATCGTCATTGCTGTCTTCATCATAGAAAGGCATCTAGAGTGACCTGATATTCAAATGGTGCTTTCAGGTTGGCCAAGCCCAGGGACCTCCTTCATCTCAGCTGATCCTCATCACCCTTACCATCATCAGCACCATCAGTGTCATCATCATTACTGAAGTCAGCAGGAATTCAAGGAGAGATATCCTCAGGGATAACTCACTTCAAATAATAAGATCAAAGGATGATGAATTTAGAGCCAGAAGAGACCTCAGAGGTCATTAAATCCAATCTCTTATTTTACAGATGAATCCATTGAGACTGAGCATGTGAGTGAACTAAGCCAGGTCTCCGAGGGAATAAATAGCAGGATTCTCATTCACAACCCCTGATGTTATCTCCAGGGTTTTTCGCAACATTAAATAGATAAAGAAAAAGAAAAAAACCTTTAACATGAATCATGGGTTTGGTAGGCAAGGGCAAACTTTTTAAGGAGCCAGACTGTAAATTCCTTCATATAGGAAGGAACCCTTTTGTAATTAAAAAAAAATTCTTCTTTCATTATCTTCAGTGCATACAAATGGAAAATTAGATTTTGGTGGACTAGGTTTCTGCAAAATGCATGTCCTCTAACCCTGACCAATCATAGTCACATGTCTATCCTCTGGATATTATCAGCTCGGTCTCTGTCCACAGGTCTGCCAGATCAGTTGCTTGATTCAAAAATCCTGTTTGGTGACCATCTGTACACAACATGAGTAAAATCAACAATGATGGGTTTGGGACAGGACTTGCAAGTGAGGACATGGTGGTATGTCCCAACAGTGAAACAGTACCTCATGTCCTGGGATTCCTTTTCCACCTTCCTTTAGGTGGAGGGGTATTCCCCAGGGGGTGTAGAGGGAAGAAGGTGGGTATTGTTCTTTACCTCTGACAGGGAACGTGAGCTTATATGTGGCTATGTCTCAGAGACAGACACCGAAAGATAGACAAAACAGGGAGAGATAGAAAGACAGAGACAAAAACAAAAAGACAGAGAGAATGAACAAATGATTGACCTGGAGGACGATGTCATGCTGGGAGAGGAGAAGAGGAAGCTATATCTATCCCAAAGTGTTCCATGGTCTTGGCAGGGTCACAGGAGTGTAATAACCTAAAAACAGCATTAAGAAATATTTGTCTGTGGAATGGGAGACAACATGTTATGATGGAAAAAGATAATCACAGTCCTTAGGGGACATTTATGTAGACAGGGCATAAAGATGATACTGAGGGAGACAAAAGTAGACAATACATGACTCTAAGAGTAAATGAGAAATCAGTTCCATCTTGCCCCCATCAAACAATGCCTGATGATCCCAGATAGAAATAATCTCTCACTGCCCTGACAATCTATAGCATGGAATCAGTATATCTCTTATAGTATTTACCTTTTCTTATACTGAATTGCAATTATTTGTTAATTTGGTGTCCCTTGATTACATTGCAGATTCTGAGTTGAAATCCTGGCCTAGAAGCTTCTTAGCTCTGTGATTGTGGAGAAGTCTCTTAATCTCTTTCAAACTTAGTTTCCTCAGCTGTAGAGTGGGGAAAACGATAGCACCTACCTCCCAGGATTCTACTAATGATCAAATGAGGTAGTAAATGTACAGGGCTTACCAAACCTTAATGGGTTAGATAAATTTGAATTAATATTAATAGTACTATTATTAAGGACAGGAACTATATCATATTCATTGGTCTTCTCAGAAACTCTGAAAAGAGAATTATGCTCTCAGCTAATTGCTGAATGAATGGATGGATGAATAAACGGATGAATGGAGAAATGAATGGATGGTCAAATGGATGGGTAGCCATTTTCTTCCAAACTCTGGGTTGTCCTCTGAAAAGGGGATTGTGGGAACTTAGGAAGGAGTGTGTCTTAGACTTGGGAGAGGATATGGGGGAGCATGTTTGAAAGTCTCTGTTGAGGAATGGATGTGCGTAGGAATGAAAGCAAAAGGAGCTTTTAGCTAAGTCTAGGTAAGGTTAAGGGCAAGATAAAATGATCCCAGGATACAACCATGGAATTATGCCTATAAAGATGAAAGATCTAAGAGGTCATATAATCTAATCTCTTCCTTTTAGAGATAAGGAATCCAAAGCCTGGGAGTTGAAATAACTTGCCCTACCTCACACAGGTAATAAGAGGCAAAGTAAGGATTTGAAATTAGGTCCTATGATTCCAACTGAAGAGCTCTTTCCACTGTCCTGTACTGAATCTCATACAGGACAACAGTGAATGGGGCCACATGGAAATGTCTAGAAGTGGACAGAGCCTCAGTGACTGAAGCCCCTAGAGCTTTACTCAATGACTAGACTTCGTGGCACTTCCCTAAACTGCTATTTGAGCTGAGGGTTCCCAATCTTTACAATGAATACACCCAACTGAAGGCACCATCTGGATCCCCTCTTGTTCCAGCAGCTGCCTCAGATATGTCTTGGCACTACCTGATGAAAAGAACTTGGACTTCATTCATGGTTTAAGTCCTGGCTAATTCACTTACCACTTCTGTGACTTCATACAAAGTATTTGCCTTTCAAGGCCTCAATGTCTTCATTTATAAAATGAGTCAATTAAATAAGATGTCTTCTAACATCCCTGGACAACTCAATGAATCCAAGTACTAGGACATATTAGTGTATGTCAGTTTAGAGAATGTCAGGAATTGTCTGACACATGCCAAGAGTTGGGAAAGATACTCTTCCTTGTGGAGAGCTGGGTCTCATGCCAACAGCTCAGCCTGAGATGGACTATAAAAGGTATCCATGCCCCTGCCTTCTCACCTGTGCTGATTCTTCAGCAGAGAGTTCCTGTCCGTGTCTGTGATCAGGGTGAGTATCTGCATGAGTGCCCTGGGGAGGGATTCAGTAAGGTACTGGAGGAGAGAAAAGGAGGAAAAAAGCAAGGGGAAAAAGGAGTGGGAAGAGAAACAGTATTTGGCATGTAGGAAGATGGATAGAAGGGCTGAGGAAAAGGAAAGAGTTAAGCTGAGGGAGAAGTACAACAGTTGACGAAAAGTAGATGCTTGTACTTTGGGTTTATTCTAGACAGATATAGACTCCAGTGGGATGTCTCTAGAAAAAACCAGAAAAGGGCCTGGTGTCTGTGTGAAGGTGGTAGGGAGGGGGAGCAATGATCTAAGTCTCTGGAAACTTAGATGAACTGGAATTCAAAAGGCGTCTTCAGGATGTAGAGGGAAGTCATTCCCTCTCTTTCATAGGACAGAAATAATATTATTAAACCTTTAAGACTCTACAAAATTTTTCTAGTTTGGTAATTCCCAACAGGTACATAAGTATACATGCACGCATAAATACAAAGAGAGGGGGAAAGAGAGAGTGGGGGAGGAGAGAGAGAGACAGAGAGAGAGAGAGACAGAGACAGAGAGAGACAGAGAGAGACAGAGACAGAGACAGAGAGAAACTGGTGATAATCTCCTAAGTTAATGTAAAACGAATGTTCCTTCAACACAAATTCTAACTCAAATGCATTTTAATACAGGAACGATTTTGTTAAGCCTTTTCTTTCTGGATAATGATGTCTTTTAGGTAAAATTCATGATCACATTGTGGAACAATTCCAGATAAAGAAAGCTTTTAAGACTCTATTTCATCCATCTGAAAAGAATTTTATGTGTCTTTCAGGTTTACTGAACTCCCACCAAGATGTCCTGCCAGCAAAGCCAGCAGCAGTGCCA
>NW_020954546.1:33620856-33622753 GCF_900497805.2 Vombatus ursinus | reverse complement strand
GGCTGCTGCCTCTTTTCCCATCACAGGAGATCCCACAGACGCAGGCACCAGAGGTCTGACTGCTGTGACAGTGGCAGTGGGCGCAGCCAGCAGTCTGGGGACTGCTGTGGGAGCTCTGGGGGCTGCTGTGGCAGCTCTGGGGGCTGCTGTTAAGCTAGTCACCTTGGCTAAGAAGAGCAGTGTTCTAAAAATGAAAAGATGCTACTCCCCCACTGCCCCTTTCTCATTTCATCTTCATTGCCCCTCTCCTCAGGGTCATGGTTTGCTGAGATATCCTGAAGGGACTTAAAAAGTTCAAGAAGATATTTGCCCTTATCTCAAAACCCTAGATTTCAAAGTTGAACCCAAACTCTGTCTCATTTATCTTTTACAATAATAAACCTCTCTGTTCCTGGTCACAACTGCCTCCTGTTCTCAATTTTTCTATTTGTTGTTGTTCAGTCATGTCCGACACATCATGACCCCATTTAGTCTTCATGACCCTATTTAGGCCTTTCTTGGTAAAGATACTGGAGTGGTTTGCCATTTCCTTCTCCAGATCATTTTACAAATGAGGAAACTGAGACAAACAGGGTTAAGTGACTTGGCCAGAGTCACACAGCTAGCAAGTGTCTGAACCCAGACTTGAACTCAGGAAGATGAGTTTTCCTGACTCCAGGCCTAGCACTCTATCCAGTGTGCCACCTAGCTTCCCACAATTTTTCTATGCTATAAACCAAACATTTTCTTTGTTGTCAGTGGTCCCCCAGAATTTCCCACTTTATGCTGTCAAAGGCCAATTTAGGATAGTTAGTTTTCCCCTGGGTTTCTCTTTGTTCAAGTTGCCCCAACATGGAAAAGGCACTTAGATTTTGAAGAACTACCTCCCTCCCATCCTCTGACTGTGGAAACGCCATCTTCTGCCCCTGCCCCTGCCCCTATTTGGTGACTCTCCATTCATTCGTTGCAGCCTCTTACTTCCTCACAAAATTTAGGTGTTAGTCAAGGACCCTCCTTCCCTCTAGTGACACTCTCCCAATTGGGGTGTATAGGGTGCTCAAGTCTGACTAGCACCTCTGCTGTGAGGGCTTGCCAAGCATTTTTAGGGCTGCTTATCCACCTTTAGTGACTACCTACCACCCAACTCTCTCCCATGGCTCTGAGAAGCTATAGTATGTGTAGCGGTCACACCTTGGTAAATCAACTGAGCAGACTTGTTAAACCAGATTGAGGATAGCCAATGGGCCTCATACCCATCAATGAATTAGTGGGTGTCTACCCCAAGCGTGTAAAGATTTCCCTCAGCAGAATGGGTAGATGAGAACGATTTTTTCCAATGGCCATGAAGGCAGCTAAAGCAGACACTGTGGAGTGCTTAGAGTGTGGTCAGTCATCAAAGACACCAAGGTCACCTACTGTGTCCTGGGCCACCACCAATTGTCTTGACTTTTTTCTTGCCACTGGACTTTGATGACTCTGTAAGAGAGAGCGAGGCCGACAATTCTGCACAACTCTGCCTCACTTAAATTCCATTCATACTCCAGTTAAGACATCACCTTACAATGTTATTGGTCCTCTTTGAAAATGAAGGACAAGTAAGAACTCTCTGTATCCCAAGGCCCAATGACTATCTAAAGGCCTTACGTGCCTTCCCCACTCCCAGACTGACTTTCTGCAAGTACCTGATGCTCTGGACCTGTCTTTGCATTCTCCCCTTCACTAAAACCCTCTCATTTCCAAGAGTCCCAAATCCTGACTATTTATCAGATAGAAAGCTTAAGCTTTTTGTTTGTTTTGTTTGTTTTTGTTTATACCTGCAAGGTCATTAATATATGGAATCCCCATGTGGAAACACTCTCCACTGATATAACAGCTAGCATTCATTTCACATTAAGAAAGTGGTAAGTTAATTCACACT
>NW_020954546.1:33594302-33620846 GCF_900497805.2 Vombatus ursinus | reverse complement strand
AGCTAGCATTCATTTCACATTAAGAAAGTGGTAAGTTAATTCACACTAAAGTGATATAATATAATATAGCTAGCATTCATTTCACATTAAGAAAGTGGTAAGTTAATTCACACTAAAGTGATTACTGCTCATGTAACATATTCTATCCTGCTTAACACACCCAATGGACACAGTTACTGGACAACTGGGTGCCCAGAGGGGTAGCTTTTAGTACTTTCAACATTCTATGTGTCTATCCTCCTGATTGCTGGCTCACAAATCCCCAATAGTGACTCAGTTGGTTGTTTAACAAAGGCCTTAATTTACTCAAATAGCATAAACACTCCCAGAATCCAGGATGGGGAAAGTGTATGCATTAACTTAAAATGCAAAAGAAATCAATTTCTAACTCCAATATTTTTGTAGGGCCTCTCCAGGTTTTCTCAAAGTTTCCTAAAAGGTACTCTGCTATTCAGTTAGGCTGGCTCTTTGCCAGGCATGGTGTCTTCCCTGAACTGGTGACCCAACTGGACTGCTCCTACTAGGGTAGAGTCTCCACTAGAAGGGTTAATATGGGGCTGAGCCAGGCCAAGTAGGTCCCTTGGTGGCTCTGCTAGGGGTTCCTTCAGCTACTGCAGAAAGTCTCACTTGGGCACTACTCTTCTTTCCCCACATTGATTTACCTTACCCTTTTCTATTTGCATTTTATTATTAAGTAAAATAATAAAGATACACACCATAAAAATTAAGAGATAACTGGATCAAGTATCTTTCATGGTTCTGGCTAGAAGGGGAAATTTTAACTTAAAGACACACACAATAAAAATTAAGAGATAATTAGATCAGATATCTTTCATAGCTCTGGCTAAGAGGAGAAATTTTAACTAAACAAAGGAAAGAGATCATAAAAAATTAAATAGTTCCCATTATATGAAATGGAAAAGCTTTTCCATGAACAAAATCAAAACCATTAAGGTAAGAAGAGAAAGCTTCATTATTGGGGGGAGAACTATGCATTAAATCTCTCTACTAAGAAGATAAGTAAGGGATGGACACAAATATATAAGACCGAGGTTCCTTTCCCAATGGATAAGTAGTCAAAAGGATGTAAAAAAAGGGTGCTCAAAAGGAGATCTACACATTCTTAATGTGCACATGAAAGGTAGTTCCAAATCATTAATAAGAGAAATAGAAATCAAACAACTCCAAAATATTATACCAGGAAAATTGGTGAACTGACAAAAGATGGAAATAGGCAATATTGGAGGGGATGTGGGAAGACAGACACATAATGTTGGTGGTAGTGCTATGAATTACTCCACCCATTCTGGAAAACAATTTGTCCTTAGGCTTTAAAAAAAAAGTCTTGAAATTTGATCAAAGAAATTCAGATTTATGCTTTTTTTTTAAAGGGTTAAATGTCCATACTCTTTAACACAGAAATTTCACCACTAGGCATAAACCCCCAGGAAGATCAGAGACAGAGAGAAAGTTTCCATGTAATCAGAATATCAGCAACACTTTCTGTGATAGCAAAGAATGGGAAACAAAGTAGATGTCCCTTGATTGGAAAGTGGGTAAATAAATTGTGTTATGTATGTAACCAGGCTGGTGTGAGTATGCCTAGTTCACCTAAAATGTAGACACCCTTGAGGGGACTTAGAGCATGTCCAGACTGCCTAATGTGGTGACCTTCATCCCCTACAGGTGAATGGGCATAACTTTGACAAAGAAACATTTACTTCAGGAGGTATAATCACACCTTCTCCCCCAAAACTTGTGAGGCATAATCCCCTGGTCCCTTTGCACTGCCTCAATCTCAGGGGAGGGAAAAAGGTTAAGGTTCATAGTTTAGATTGCTTACCACAGAACGTGGTCCCAGTTTCAAGTCTAAAATCACATGGGCTCAAGTCCCAGGCCCTTGGTTACTCAGGGTATCCACAAGGGCTGATTGGCTGCACCATCCCTCTTGTAATCTTAGTTTACCATGGCTGAGGAATACAAACATCACAGAACAACAGAAACAAACCCAGGCCCATTTTTAGAAACCTGGGTAAAATAAAGGGTGCAGAGGAAAGGGAAGCCCTTCCTCTCTCACCCATTCAGTTCATGGCCCTCATACTGTGGGTTAACTATAATCTTTACTCTCAGGCCACAGCAGATAGGGGCAGCTAGGTGGCACAGTGGATAGAGCATTGGACTTGGAATCAGGAAGACTTATCTTCCTGAATTCAAATCTCAGTCTCTCAGTATTTATGTAACCCGGGGCTGGTCACTTAACCTTGCTTACTTCAGTTCCTCATCTGTAAAATAAGCTGGAGAAGGAAATGGCAAACCATTCCAAGATCTTTGCCAAGAAAACTCTGAATGTGGTAGCAAAGAGTTGAACATGACTGAAAAACAATTGAACAACAATGTTCCAATTAGCTCAAGATGCTTCCTGATAGATCAGAAATAGGAGAAATGGGAAGCATTCCTTGTAAGACTCTGAAACTGTTGATTGAGAATAGATAGGAGTGATGAGAAGACAAATTAACAGGTCAACACTTCACAAGTTTACTATAGAATTTCACCTACTCCATAAAGACATCTGAGGACCTCCCTCATTGTAGTTCTCCTCTGAAATTCCAGATTTCCTCACTTATAGCTCCCAGTTAGCCATTATTCATTTTCTGCTCTATGTCATCTCCCACCTTGTTGCCTCAATTGCTACTTACTTCTCTGTGTCTCACATAGGTCTCTTGCCTTATATATTAAACTGTAAATTCTATGTGAGCACAGATCCAGTTTTACCCATCTTTGTACCCCCACAAGGACTGGCCTTGAGCTTTGCATTCAATAGGTGAACAGTAAATGTTTGTTGATTGATTAAATAATAGAGCTGAAGTCTATAATGGTACTGCATCTATAAATGCCAATTCCTAACTGAGGGGAACTGATAACTGTCATGGATGCCTTACAACTAGGAAGGTAAAAAAAAAGGGGGAAGGGTGCCATTCCCTAGGGCGTGGTCTCTAAGATAGACTTCTCATATCTGTGGATAGGCATGGAAGTGCCTAAAAAAACTGGTTCATGTTCCTTGTGTGGAGTAACTGGGGTTACTCACAAGCTCTACTGGATGCTTAGTTTTCATCACCCTAACTTCCACCAGCTATGATGCACCAGCATCCTCAACATCTACAACCACATCACCATCAGTCATACCACCAATGCCATCATACACACCATCACCATCTTGGCAGTTCCAAATAAGGATTCCCAGAAATGTTTGGATCAGTGTCAGTAAATAAGTATGGTGGCTTTCAAGATAATTATTTGGAAAAGGAAGAAATTAATTTTAGATATACAAGATCTGGCCTATTAACTAAAAATTGCCCTTTGATTTTTAAGTCATTCCTCACATTTCTATGAAATTTTTTGTGGTGTGGTTTGGATGAAGGCTTTATGAAAAGATAGCTAGATTTTCAGATGGCTCTTCACAGGGTCAAAGAGATAAAACACTTCTTGCTTTATTATAATCCCCCCACTCCTGCCCAGTGTGACCTAGCAAGCTTCATTGTACCCTAACAAGATCACACACATGTCAACAGAGTATAGAAAAATAGAGAACTACTAGAAAATGAATGCCTGACATCATGGTCCCACTTGACTAAGCTATGACTTCAACTTGATGTCATATCTTAACTGGTATAGCCATTGTGAGACATGATCATGAGGTTTCTCTGAATCCCATTTTGAAATTCCCCTAGAGGGGCCCCTCTAAAAGATTAGCAAGTATAGTAGGCAGAGTATTTGATGGGTTCTTTGGTTCTTTAGACAGCACCTAGAAATCGACCCACTTCACCTAGATATGTGAAAAAATGATCATGAGACAGAATGGGTACATTTCCCCACCCCTAAATGATTTGTCTGTCCTTAAAATGCAGAATAAAAGGTTCTGTTACTGATGCTTGATAACTAACCTTCTCAAGAAGAAGATGGACAGAAATTCACCCTGAAGGGCTGAACAAGGCAAGGGTGAACTGGAGGGAAGGGTACAGGTTTGAGCAAAGTTATACAGAAGGGGTTCTGGGAACAGCTGTGAAACAGAGGGCATAAGGAGAAGGGTCCCCTCAGGGAGGGCAGTAATCAAACACTTTCCCAGGTATCTAAGGTGGAGTGAGGAACTAACGATTCAGATGATCAGAATGGAATAGAACCACTTATGACAGAGCTTCATGGAAGTCCCCTAGGCTACTTTGATGGAGAAGGTAATGGGAAGAGGGTACTCAACAAGAAGAATGGAGCCTCTCATCCTGAGGAAAAACTCCAACATTCTCAATGTGCCATCTAGAGAGACCCTTTGGTTGTAAAGAAGCGTGCTACTGGGGCAGCTGAGTGGTGCAGTGGGTAGAACACCAGCCTTGAAGTCAGGAGGACCTGAGTTCAAATACAGCCTCAGACCAAACTCTTGACACTTACTAGCTGTGTGACCCTGGGCAAGTCACTTAACTCCAATTGCCTAAAAAAAAAAAGGAAGAAGAAGCAAGCTACCATGGTCTACCAGGGAAGAACAGAAGATCTGAGAAATGTCAAGAATTACCTGACATGTGGGACTTAGCTGGCACATGCCTTGGGTTGTGAAAGAGCCTTCTCCTCTCACCAGATCATGTCTCATGGCACAGCCTAGTCTAAGGATCTCTTATAAAAGGTGTACTAGGCATTGACTCTTCCCACAATCTGCATCTTCAAGAACAAGTCCATCAGTGTCTGTGATCAGAGTAAGTCTTTCAAAGCCCTGTGAGGGTGCTCATTGGTGGGGAGGGGTTTGCTTTGAACAATATGTTTCTGGAGTGGGATTGAAGGCAAGAAATGAGGGAGTAAGAAAGGAGAGAAGGGAGAAGAAGGAATAAACATAAAGTTGAAGGCCAGAGGGATGAAAAAAAAACATGGAATGGTTACCAGAGTGAGAAGGGAAGGATGGAAGCTTGTGTTCCAGATTTGTTCTAGTGTCTTGACTAATCAAGGAATATTCTGGGTCTCCTCAAAGAGCCCCAAGGGACAAGTCTGGCATGTAGAGAGGGAGGGAGCATCTGGGGTTTGCACTCCTGCAAGCTATGCCAATGATTTGAATAGCTAAGCTTGTGTGAATGAGGCTACCACATCCCTTTATTTGTTGGCTTCCACTATTGGAATATAAATTCACTGAGGATAGAGATTCTCTTTCTTTTGCATTTGTATCTCTAACACTTAGCACAATGCCTGGCCATAATAATGCCATCATAAGTGTTCAGTAAATGCTTTTTTCATTCAGTCAGTCAATTGTGTGTAGATATTCAACAAGTATCTATTCTGTATAATTTAGCTAGTTCTGAATTACATCTGAAATAAATCCATGTTGATAGGAGACCGACAAAAGATAGTTAGACTCTAAGTTCCTGGAGGGCAGGGACTACTTCACTATTGTCGTTTCCATAACTTTTAGCAAATTTCCTTGCACATAATAGCTGCTTAATAAATATACATTTATTAATTGATTAATGTAAGTTTACCTTTGAAATAATATAACTCACTGTAAGGAAATTTTATTTTCTGACAAATTTTAAGCGGTCAGTTTTGTCAGTGGTAACAAATGTACATGGTACAAGTAGGATTTGGTAATATAGTCGGGGTTGCAGGAGTACTGGGTCAAGGAACTGTCAACATTCATGCCACAGGTCTGTGGTCAGAGGATGGGGAATGGGTCTGATTGGCCAGGGCGCACATCCATTTCCAAGCTTCTACTAATGAGTTGGATCAAGCCAGTCAGAAAAAGGAGAGGACCAAGGGCCCTCCCAAAGCTTCCTGGGGGTAAGAAGTTTGAGAAAATCAAGAACAAATGTGTTCAAATTGAATTTAACCACCATTGTCCACTCTATGAAAGTAAGATGGTTGAGACGCACAGCAGTCAAGAATGAAATCTGTCCTTTCTTTTCTTGCATCTGTGCACAGGTTGCCAGTCCCCTGCTTCTGGAATCCATTTGCTCCTCATCCGCCCCTCTTAAATGGCTTGATTCATGTAACACCTCTTACTTTAAGTTTTTCATGACCTCCTGAGTTGATAGTGCTTTCTTCTTTCTCAAAGTATCACGTATATACTTGTTTTCCCCCATCAAATATAAGTTCCTTGAAAGCCAAGGTGGTCTTCCATTCGGTCTTCATATATCCACTGCCTAGCCCATAGTTGAAGTTGAACATGTACTGGTTGGATTAAATTGGATTGGATTGCCAGCTCCATTCCCCAGATGGCCAGGTGTCTGGGGTCCACTTAGAGAGGAAACTTTGGACAAATCAGGTTTCCTGGTCAGTTACTAGAAGTTGGGGATCATAAGAAGGATCTCTCCTTCGGAACTCTCTGGCTTGTGATAACAGTTCAAATTTACATAATTTTCTGAATCATTTGTATGTTTACTCCGTCCCTGGCATATAACTAAGCTATCGTTGCCACGGGACTGAGAAAACAGAAAGAGAGTAAACTCAGAGAGAGGGAGCTTCAATTTCTGATGAAATTTTGCAAGTGAAAGGAGAGAGATAGATGGATAGTGGGTGATGTGGGACTCTTACAGGCTGAAGTTGGTCAGACAGGTGAGGTAAGAAAGGCATCAAGAGGGCCCTCATCCCCAGGGGATATATACTTTTTCTGGATGCTCGGGATTCATTGAGTCCTGCGTTTTCTCATTGTGTAGCCATCCCTGATTACAAATTCTAATCTAAACATTTAATTGTAGGAATAATGTAGAGCTAGAAGGGGCTTAGCTCTAATATGACCCCTTCATTTTATAGGGGAGGAATGGTAAATGTCTTGCCCAAGGTCACATGAACCGTAAGCAGCTGAGGGGAGATTTGAACTTAAGCTCTCTGACTCCAGAGCCAGGGATCTTTCCGTTGTAGGATACAGCTTTCCTTTCTGCATGCTACTGGGTTCCAGTCTACAGTTGATATCACAATATGGATTGATCCCAAATGAAAATAAATTATTAGTTTAAATTTGATATCTCTTCCATAATGTCTTTCAGGTTGAACTCACACAGAAATGTCCTGCCAGCAAAGCCAGCAGCAGTGCCAGGCCCCTAAGTGTCCACCCAAGTGCCCATCTAAGTGCCAGACCCCCAAATGCCCTCCCAAATGTCTTCCCAAGTGTCCTCCCAAGTGCCCTCCCCAGGCTCCCTGCCCTCCTCCAGTCTCTTCCTGCTGTGGCTCTAGCTCTGGAGGATGCTGCAGCTCTGGGGAATGCTGTGGGTCCAGCTCTGGGGGGTGCTGCAGCTCTGGCTCCGGGGGCGGCTGCTGCCTCTTTTCCCATCACAGGAGATCCCACAGACGCCGGCACCAGAGGTCTGACTGCTGTGACAGTGGCAGTGGCCGCAGCCAGCAGTCTGGGGGCTGCTGTGGGAGCTCTGGGGGCTGCTGCTGATCACCTGGCTCTCTCCACACCAAGAATCAGCAATGTGGAACCAAAAGTTAATAACGACCCTGCCTCAGTCTATGTTTATCCTCCCTCTTCATTCACCCTACAACTCTCTAAGGAGATCTGTATAGATCCTGGTCTCCAGAAGTCTTTATTGACTTTATGCCTTGGATCTGTCTGGCCTCAATTCTACTATTTTGATTATTGATTATTTGCAAAAATAAATCTACATTCATGGTACTCTTTGTCTAGTGGTGATTGTCTGTTTTTCTGTGTCTTATTACAGGGCTCAGCCCTTTCTCTGTAGTCAAGGGTTTTTAGTCTCATCTTTGCATATTTAAGAGACAAATGCACTGTTTTTCTCCTACATAAACAGTTTGAGTTGGCAGTACTTTCTTTTAAACATACCTGACACAAATGTTCTACTTCTTATACACACCAGATGCCATCCAGTAGGCTGGATGAATAGTTCTGGTTAGGCCCGCACTTATGTATCCAAGACCATCACAGAGTAAGACATGATTGTACAAACGAATGACAAACAATGTGTGTGTGACAATTCTGAAAAGTTAGGCTAGGGTTGGGCCGTAACGAACTTTAAGTGCCAACCAGAGAAGTTTGTGTATAATCCTAGAGGTAATAAGAAGTCATTAGATTTAATTGATTAGGAGGGTGACGTGGTCAGACCTGCACTTCAGGAAAAATCAGTTTGATAGACGTGGAGGATGGATTGTAGTGGGAGTGATTAGAGGCTGGGAGACCAATTAGGGGCCATTGCAATGGGGATTGGATAAAGAGAAAGGAATGTATGTCAGAGATTCTGAGAAGGTAAAAATAACAGGATTTGGCCACTGACTAGATACATGGGCCAAGAGACAATGAGGAGCTGATATTATGAACCTGAGCGCCCCCAATAGCGACAGAGAAGTTCAAAAGTGAGTTTTGGAGGAAAGAGAACAAGATGAGTGCTTTGGGGACATAATGAATTTGGGATGACTACAGGACATCCCCAGTGAAAATGCTGATTCAGCAGTTGTTAATGCGAGACAGGAGACATGGCAGGGAGGGTAGAGAGCTTGCCTTGGAGCCAAAGACTCAGGTTCAGGTCCTTTCTCTGCCACATACTGACCACGTGACCTTGGACAAGGTTGTGCTTGAAATAACTCTCTAAGACTCTAAGTTTTAAATGGAAAAGGTGCCAAACTGAACTGATAGTGGGACTTCACTTACCCATGAGCTCTCTCCTTCTCTATACTAATGAAATCATAGGTCCAGGCTTTACATATGCATGTATATATACACACATCTATGTGTGCATGCACACATATGTACATGTGTAAACGTGTGCACAATGAATGCACACATGCATACTCATATGTTGCATTATGCATGTTAATGGATATATTGTATCACACAACATAAGTACATCTGCACATAGGTGCTGCTGCCATGCATGTGTATGTGCTATTCTAATAGAGGCATTTCTTTCTACTTGAAATCATCCAGCAGAAAGGCTATAGAGAATGTTACCCAATATTTCTGGGGAATCCCTTTCTCAATCTTAGCAATATCTGGAAGAACAGGTTCAGCCAAGCATTGTTTAGGACTTCCTAGACTGGGGTTGTTTGTATTTGTGAAATAGACCTAAGAAGATATATGACACAGAGCCAGAGGGAGTGTCCATTATGCAGAGAGAGCCAGGGAATTCTCAATAGTGATCACAAGATAGGAAAGAGGAAAGAAGAGAAGAAAGATTGCATATTGCAAAAGCATTAACCAATTCCTAACTCCTCCAGAAACCCATCCCAGAATATTTCAGTCCTCACTGATCTTTCCCTCCTCTGAAACCCCCAATATCATCATCGCTCCTCCCTCTGATTTGGACTTTAATTATTGGCCAATCCCATCTCTCTATGCATATTCGTCTTCCCCATTATACTGTAAAGCCCCACCAGAGCAAGGACTAGTTCACATTCATTATTGTAGCCTGTTCTGCTAGTGGCTTACCTGGGGACTCCCACTGAATAGAGCTTTACATGAAATAAGTATTTATTTATTGACTGATTGACTAACAGATTTGCAGTGAAATTATCATCTGCAATTGCCAGTATCCATTAATGCCGAATTCATATGTCGCTGACACTTCACAAGGAAGGATGTAAAGCAGGGGGCAGGGTGGTGTTCCCAAAGCCATATTTCCCAGGAAGTAACCTCCACTGTCCTTGGGTGGTGGCAGCTGAAAAGCCAGGTCTATGATGGTCACATTGGTCACGATGTAAGATCACAAGTTCTCCTGTAGATTAGCTGTCATCCTATTCGTCCTTGCTGTCTGCATTCTTCATATCCCCAGTCTCTGCATCATAATCTACAGCAGGACCAGCCACATCATCTATCATCACTCTGGTGGAAATTCGAAACAGGGATTTGCAGAAATGTTTGGAACAGTGACAATGAAGAGATGTGAAGGCTTATAAGCCAATCTTTCAGTATGGGACAACAATTATTTGGCTTCATAAGCCAAGTCAATTAAAAGTCTTCTTTGATCTTATAATGATGCTTCATGTATTTCTCTCTCTCTCTCTCTCTCTCTCTCTCTCTCTCTCACTCTGTGTGTTTGTGTGTGTGTGCGTGTGTGTATACTGTGATTTGAGCAAAGGATTTTGATGAAAAGATGTTGGGATGGGCACATGGACAGTCACAGGATTAGGATGATAAAGCCTTCCTGCACTCTTTCCCAATTCCCTCTGTGAATTGACCCATAATTTTTCATTAAGTTCTACCAGGGTCATACATGTGAGGACAATGTAAAATTTTAGGAAACCCCAAAAAATGAAAAATAGCTAACTCTATGGTTCCACCTCCATGAGTTGTGAAATCAATTGTTCGTCTAGTGTAACAGCCTAATCAAACCAGATTGAAGAATGAAAACAAACAAACACTTCTTAAAAAGTTGTACTTTTTAAGGACAAAAGTAAGTAAAGGACCCCCTGTTCTGGGTGACTAATAAAATTTAGAAGACAGAAACTGCTTTTCATCTGGCTCCTGGTTTCTATTCCATAGACAGTGATCTTTGATCTAGAAAGGGCAAATAAATGTGAATAATGGGATCTTGATATCCAAGATAAATGAGCAACAAACTTAACCTTGTTAAGTTCAAGTCACATATCTCAAATGAAGGACATCCTCAGGCATCAGAAGGATAGGCAGACATGATTGCTGAGCCATTGCCAGAAATCCTTGAAGGATCACCAGTAAGAGGAAAGGCCCCACAAGATTAGAAGAAGTGACCTTTGGCCAAACTTTCAAACAGAAAGGAAGAAAATGGGATCTATAAACTATGAGGTCAGGGACCATGATTATTCTTACTGGTAACATTCGATGACATCTTATGAAATGGCAGTTAGTGAGTAATTAGAAAAGGAGGCATTTATCCCAAGTGACCAGCATGGCTTTATCAAAAACAGATCCTGCCAGACTTTTACATCTCTCCTTTGATCAGATTCTTCTACTGGTGCATTAAGGGCAGAATGATGTGTACATAGTTTTGTCTAGATTTTGTTTAAACATGATAAAGTCCCTCATGTTGTTCTTGTGGGGAAAATTAGGAGATATAGATTAGTGCCCAATAGTTGGAATTACAAAGAGTTGAATGGTCATATCCAAAGGAAATCATTGATGGTTTCAGACAAATTTAAAACGAAGTCTCCAGATAAGTGGTCCAGGAATCAGTGCATGCCCCTAGGCTGCCATTCAATGATTTGGATAAAAGCATAGATGACATTCTCATCAATTTTGCATTTGACACAGAGATGGTTGGGGCAGTTAACACACTGGATTACATTGAGTATTCACAAAGATTTTGACAAGCAAAATATTAGGTCAAAGCTAATAAAGTGAAATTGAAGAAGGATAAAGCCTTACACTTGAGTGGAAAAAAAATTAACTTCCCAAGTAAAAAAATTAGGTTCAGAAAGTAGTTTATCTGAACAATATCTGGATGTTTTGCTGGGTTGCCATTTCAACACAAGACAACAATGTTACACTGAAGCTAAGACAGAAAATATAATCATGAACTCCATTAACAGAAGAAATAGTCTCCAGAAATAAGGAAGTTCCAGACCTACAGAACTCTTCCCTGATCAGACCACATCTGGAGTATTCTGTTCAGATTGATAAGCTGGAGAGAGTCTATAAAAGGGTACCAGCTTGGTAAAATGCCCTTAATTCATGTCATGTGAGAATTGGTTGAAATATATAGACTTAGAGGGCAGAGGAAAATAAGAGCTGTCTTCAAATATTTGAAAGGCAGTCACATGAAAGGGGAATAATCGTTGCTGTTGTTCAATCATTTCAGTCATGTCTGATGCTTCGTGACCCCATTTGGGGTTATCTTGGCAAAAATATTGTAGTGGTTTGTCATTTACTTCTCCAACTCTTTTTACAGATGAGAATACTGAGGCAAACAAGGTCACACAGCTAATGAGTGTCCAGGGCTGGATTTTAATTCAGGGAGATGAGGTTTCTTGATTCCCAGCCCAGTGCTCCAACCACTTGTTTTATTTGTCCTCAGAGAACAGAACTAGGGGGTCAGGGGGCAATGTGTGGTATGGTAGGAGAAATAGCTACCAGTATCTCTTGTCATGTAGGCTAAGCTAATTCTTTTCCTTAAAAGTATCAAAATCATCTTCTAGACATATTAGGCTCAGAAACTAAAAGACTTTGACCACTGATGTAGCTCTCTGGTCACTAAATACAAAAGGGCCAAGGAACAAGCAGCTTGGGCTACTTGCTGAGGCTTCTGACTGGCAAATGAGTAACATAATCAAGACTGGCACAGGATAGCTGTGCTCAGCTTGATCAGTGCTGTATCCTCTCTGAATATCCTTTCCCTTCTATGGCTAAGTAAATATCCTTTTTGTTAAATATTCGATGGACCGTGATCCAGAAATGCCTTAACTGCCTCAATCATTACCAGCTTACCAAAGGTGAACATTCCAAGGAGTATGGCAGACTTGTTTAGAGGAAAAACTTCCCAAGAATGAGAGCTCTAAACTAAAAGAAGCATCCTGCTGAAGCTCATAGGGTTCCTTTTCAATGGAGATCTTTAAACTAAGCTGAGTGACCAACTATCTAGTGGGTGATGGTGGGAATACTTTATCAGACATGGTGTAAACCAGATGGCCACCAAGTCCCTCCTAATTCTGTAACTGTTTGAATGAATCAGCAGCACCTCTGAAACCCACCATGGGTTGTTTCTACAGGAGCACCTTGAAAAGGTGATCATAGCTGGGTTCTTTCTGTATCTAGGGGGCTCTTTGTGTAGATATTACTAAAAAATCAACCTACTGACTTAGACAAATGAAACAACAGGCATCCAGGGCTGGGCTCCCTCAGAGAGAAATCAAATTTTTCCCCAAGAAATGAGGGGTTAAGAATCAAGAGAGACAGGAATAAGAACCTCTGAATTATTAGAAAAAAGTAGAACTCTCACAATCAGGTTTTCATGGGAATCTTCAATGACATTGTGGAGGTGGTCTGAAAAAGAATAACAGAAGGAAGAGGGGGAAGGTGGATCCAACCCTGGGAAAAGACTCCAATTCTGAAGATATAATTTAGATAGGACTGCTGTTGTGGAAGAGTATTCTCGAGAACCATCATGACCCATTAGGCAGGGATCCCCAAATGATGCTGAAGAATGCCAAGAATTGCCTGGCATGTGGGGATTGCAGAGTACATGCCTTCAGTTGTGAAAGAGCCTTGTCCTCCCACTAGAGTCATGGCTTACAGCAGCAGTGGAGAATGGAGATCCTGTATAAAAGGTGTCCCTGGCATGGGCTCTTCACCCAATCTGCCTCCTCAAGGACAAGCTGACCAGTGCCTGTGATTTGGGTAAGTGATTCAAAGAATTTTGAATACAGGGTTTGAGACAGTGGAAACACCTAAGTGGGAGGCAGACAGGACAGGGCAGGCAAAGGATGGAAGTTCAAAGGCAGAGAATAGTAGAGGGACCAGAAATAATGGGGAAGGGTCAAGTGGGGTAAGAAAAGAGTATTAGGTGGGGCAGCTAGGTGGTGCAGTGGATAGAGCACTGGCCCTGAAGTCAGGACGACCTGAGTTCAAATCTGGCCTCAGACATATAACACTTACTAGCTGTGTGACCCTGGGCAAATCACTTAACCCCATAGACAAGGCAAAAAAAAAAAAAACCAGAGTATTAGGATCTTGATCAATAGAGATCAAGAACCAGTCTGAGTGTTTCCAGAAAACAAGACACAAGCCTAGAGTTTAGAGAGGAAGGGAGCAATCATGGTTCCCAGAAACTATGCCAATGACTTGTATTCCCAAAGATGTTTGGGAGGAAGTTGTTCTAGCCTCAAGAATATCCCTACTTAAATGCATCTAGAGAGTATATACAACTCCCGCCAGAGTTACCTATAAGCCAGATGTATGTTGATAAAATATTGTGTCTTAGTTTATGTTTGAAGTGGCAAAACTGACAATAAGGAAAAATTGCTTTCTGGTAGTCTCTGAGTAATGGGTATTGTCGAGATAACTCAGGAGCATGTGTCTTGATGGTGGTAACCCAGGGGATTGTGTAGGCAGAGACACCAAGGGTAAAGGGTAGGAAGGGATTGATTGGCTAGGAGGCATGTCCATTTTCATGACCCAGTGAATGAACTAGGTGGGACCATTCAGAAAAGGGATAGAATAGAGAGGTTTTTTAGTAGAGGGTTTTGAGCAGAAGACATTTAGGAGAATTTTGAACCAGGAAGGGAGCGAACCAAATGTGGCAGCTTCCTAAAATCAAATTGGCTAAAGGAAATGTCACTTAGAGAGGTTATTTTCCCAGGTGGCACGTAGATCTAGTTAAAAAAAAAAAATGTTGAGTCAAGTAGTTTGACTTGCCAATTAAATTGAGATGGGAAGAGTAGTTAGAAAGGACCCCTGGTGGTGAATTTCTCTTTGGCTCACAGTTTTGTCCTACCTACAACTCTTTAACTGTGTTTGTAAGAGCTTATCTTCTGCTGATAAATACTAAAAACCTTGCAGACTTGGGATTAAGAAAAGGGAGAGGGGGCAAATGCCCAGAGAAAGATTAGATTCAAGTGGCAATGCCCATTTCACATGGGCATTGACATGAGAGGATGGTGAAAACTGATTCAGAGATCTGTCTCAGAGGCAAGGATAGAAATACGAGCTCTGTTGTAGAAGGAATAATGAAGTTCAAAGTACTTCAGTACACAGCGGAATATGCTTTTCCTAGGTGCTATAAACTCAGTGCATCTTGGCTTAAATGCACAGGTTCCCAATCCCTGGCCCCATAGTCCAATAAAAATAAACTTAACTTGAATAAAATCTTCCCCAGGTATTTTTTGGAGGATGTAAGTGATTTTGACATTATGTGCCATAATAATAGCTATTGATCTTAAATGTAAATAAGTTCTTAGCCTGGATTTGATGTATCTTCATTATCTTTCAGGCTGAACACACACCAAGATGTCCTGCCAGCAAAGCCAGCAGCAGTGCCAAGCCCCTAAGTGTCCTCCCAAGTGTCAGACCCCTAAATGCCCACCCAAATGCCCCCCTAAATGCCCTCCCAAGTGCCCTCCCCAGGCTCCCTGCCCTCCTCCAGTCTCTTCCTGCTGTGGCTCTAGCTCTGAGGGATGCTGCAGCTCTGGGGGATGCTGTGGGTCCAGCTCTGGGGGTTGCTGCAGCTCTGGCTCCGGGGGTGGCTGCTGCCTCTTTTCCCATCACAGGAGATCCCACAGACGCAGGCACCAGAGGTCTGACTGCTGTGACAGTGGCAGTGGGCATGGCCAGCAGTCTGGGGGCTGCTGTGGCAGCTCTGGGGGTTGCTGCTGATCACCTGATTCTCCCTACACCAAGAATCAGCAACATGGAATCCAAGACCAACAATGACCCTCCTTCAGTCTGCAGTTTCCCCTACTCCTCCCTCCCAACTCTCCTAGCTCCTTCCTAAGATTACCTGTATGAATCCTGCTTCCCATAAGCCCTTAATCACCTTATACCTTGAATCTACCTGGCCTTGGTTACACTACACTTCCTCGGTCATTTACAGCAATAAATCTGTGTTCACAGCAATTTTTGTCTGAGGGTGATTTTCTTTCTGTATACTGTTACTGAGTCCTGCTCTTTCTCTTTGGTTGTTACTAAAATCACAACTTCAACTGTTTAAAAGATAATTTGATGTATTTTTTTCCTATCAACAAGCACACAAATTGCTAAATTCTGATCTCCTGAGGTTCTATATGATTTTTTTCTGAATATGATACTTGTGATTCTTTCAATATTTCAATAATACTTCCTAGTCATATGATTTTTGTTCCCAAACAAACTGGGGGTGTCCCTTGAAAGCAACCTTTCTGTATTGAATCGAATCAATGATGGTTGCATTATATGCCCCATTGTCTAGACTCTTGCTTCTGATGACATTGGGTAAATGACAGAAGAGGAGGTTTCATTTTCGAGCAGCATCTTCATATCCTCTTTTCTCAAGAAGGAACCTATCTTTCCAAGGGGCTCTTCTTTTGAAGAAATCCTTCTTCTAAGGTAGGATGGAGAGTTATTATTTTCCAAGTATACAAGTTTTCCAGGTATCCTTGTATTGACCTTGGATGACTTCACAGCTTCAGCCAGACCACAAAGAGGTCCTCTGCAGCACCTTCCCCAGCATTTTACAATTGCCCAGAAAATCCACAGTAATTTGTAGTCTGATCAGTGGTAATCTTGTCACAGTCCAAAGATACTCAGCAACTTTATCAATCAACAAGCATTTATTAAGCTCCTTCTATGGACCAGACATTTTACTAGTAACTGGGTCTACAAAAACAAAAATGAACCAGTTTGTGTCTCAAGGAGTTCACAATGTAGCTGAAGATGCCAAATGTATATACACACATATATATATTATATGTGTGTGTATATGTATATATATGTATGTATATTGTATATATGCATGCATGCATACAAATATATAGGTATAGATACATATAGTTATATACAAAGTAGGTAGAAGGTTTTTTTTGGGTAGTATCCCAAAGGATTATTTGAAATGTCACTAGTAACTGAGGGGATCAGGAAAGGCTACATGCAGGTGCTGCTTGAACTGAATTTTGAAGGACCATAGATTCTATAAAGTAGAGTTGAAGAAGACTATTATCCAGGCATGGGGAATGGCCAGTGCAAAGTCAGGGAGGTGGGAGATGAAATGTCATATACAAGGAACAATTGAAAAAGTCAGTTTGACTAAATTGTCATGCACATGAAGGGGAATAATTTGTGATAAGGCTAGAAAGGTAGTTTAGGGCCAGAACTTTCAATATTAAACAAAGAAGTTTAGATCTGATCCTAAAAGTAATATGGAGACAAGAACTCACTATTTGACAAAAACTTCTAGGAAAACTGGAAAGCATTTAGCAGAAACTAGGTATAACCAACACCTCACACCATATGCTGAGATAAGGTCAAAATGGTTACATGATTTAGATGTAAATGGTGATAACCATAAGCAAATTAGGGAAGCATGGAATAGTTTGCCCATCAGATCTATGGATAAGGGAAGAATTTATGACCAAATGAGATAGAGAGCATTATGATACATAAAATGTATAATTTTGATTACTTTAAATTAAAAGGATTTTGCACAAACAAACCCAATGAAGCCAAGATTGGAAGGAAAGCAGAAAATTGGGGGGGGCAGGAATTTACAGCAAGTTTCTTTGATAAAGGCCTCATTTCTCAAATATGTAGAAAACTGAGTCAAATTTATAAGAATATGAATCATTCCCTAATTGATAAATAGTCAAAGGATATGAACAGGCAGTTTTCAGAAGAAGAAATCAGTTACCTATAGTCATGTGAAAAAATGCTCTAAATCACTATTGATTAAAGAAATGCAAGTTAAAACAACTCTGAGGTACTGCCTCACACCTATCAGATTGGCTAATATGATGGAAGAGGAAAATAATAAAAGTTGGAGTGTATGTGGGAAAATTGGGACACTAATGTACTGTTGGTGAAGTTGTCTAGCTATTCTGGAGGGCAGTTTGGGAACTGTGCTCAAAGAGCTATAAAAACCGTGCATAGTATTACCACTACTAGGTCTATGTGCCAAAGAGATTTTTTTTAAAAGGAAAAGAACCAATATGTACACAAATATTTAAGGCAGCTCTTTTTGTGGTGGCAAAGAATTGGAAATTAAGGGGATGCCCATCAACTGGGGAATGGCTGAACAAGTTATGGAACATGATTGTGATGGAATACTACTGTGCTATAAGAAACAACAAGTAGGATGCTTTTAGAAAAACCTGGAAAGACTTACATGAACTGATTCAAAATGAATAGAGTAGAACCAGGAGAACAGTGTACACAGTGACAGCAATATTGTACAATGATCAACTATGAATGACTTACCTATTCTCAGCAATACAATGATGCAAGACAGTTTCAAAGGACTTATACTGAAAAATACTATTCACTTCTAGAGAAAGAACTGGTGATATCTGAATGAAGATTAAAGTATACTTTTTAAAACTTTATTTTTCTTGGGTGTTTTGGTCTGTGTTTTCTTTCGTAATATGACTAATATGGAAATATGTTTTGCATGACTGCACATATATAACCTGTATCAAATTGCTTGCCTTCTCAGGGAGGAAGGAGGGAAGAGAAAAAGGGAAAAAATTTGAAACTCAACCTTTTAAAAACAAATGTTAAAAATTGCTTTTACATGTAATTGGGAAAAAAAATTTTTTTAAAAAGAAGTAAAATGGAGTCACTGGATTTTATTGCATAAAGGAGTGACCTGGTCTGATGTGATCTTTGTTTTAAAAATTGAGAGGCTTTTGAAAGTACTATCCATATCCCTGTTCACTAGCCCTCTAACAATGAAGCAGGTATTTCCTCTATTCCCTGTTCCCCTCTTCCTCTTATCTGTCCTTCCTCCCCTTCTCTCCTTCTTCCATTTTTCCCCACATTAAGGCACATTAACATTCCTGGCTTTTAAGGGACATGAACCTCATTTGACTATTAATGCAGAAGGTGTTATTCTGGATAAACTCTCCTAATGTAATCCTTATGTCAGAAACTCCCATAGGGTCCTCCTACCATATGCAAGGTGGGGAAGATATTCTTAAAGCTGGTACTTTGCTCTCACCCAGGAAATCCAGCACCCTTTCCAGACGACATCAACCAGCATCTTGTCACCAACTCCCTTTGTAAGGACATAGATCCAAGATGACAAGCTTTGTTTACGGGCCAAACAAACCGAGTGAAACTCATTACATGGCTCACAGACTCTAGCAGTCTTTCTAAGGAGGCAGCTGATAGTGCAGTGGATAGAGTACTGGGCCGGGAATCAGGAATACCCGAGTTCAAATGTGACTTCAGACACTAGCTGTGTGATCCTGGGCAAGTCACTTCCTTCTGTCTGCCTCAGTCCCCTCATCTATAAAATAGAAATAATAAGAGCACCTACTTCTTAAGATTGTTGTGAGGATGAAATGTGTTACTATTTTTTTTAAAGCACTCAGCACGGAGCTAGCACACAGTAGGTGCTATGTAAATGCTTATTCCCTTCCCTTCCCAGAGAGATACATAGCTCTTGTCACATAATACGTCAATGAATTGACTGAACATTTGCTTTTATTCCTTCCACTTTAGGGGTTCTTAAACCTTTTGGTATCACAGATCCCTTGGACAATCAGTCTGGTGAAGCTTAGGACTTCTTAAGATAATGTTTTTAAGTGTATAAAATTGTATAAAATGTATAAATTATATAAAATGTATAAATTGTATAAAATAAATGTATAAAAATGTGAAATATATATATATATAAAATAAAAACATACAGGATTACAAAAGAAATTAATGATATTGAAATAGAGTTATCAGAATATATTTTTTTAATTCACAGATCCCAGGTGAAGAACCCTTCCAATATTATCAGCAATATCCAGCTTTTTGATTAAAAAATAGTCCCCCTAAATAATTAATCAGTATCTAATTTAGACATTAAATCCCTACATCAGCTCAACAGATGCTGCCACCTGTTATCACTCTCTGTGGGTACCTCTTCCTGAAGCTCTCTAGAGGTGACTTTGGAATCAGTGGCCTTTTGACAGAGGAAATACTTTTCTGACATGTCTGTCCCTGTATGCCTTCATGAAAACTCCAGAATATTCTTGTTTTCGCCTGAGAAACAGTCCTTGCATATTGTCCAAACACAACTTCAGAAAAAAAAAAAAAGTCTGTCCTCCTCTGAAGTGTTTCTCTTGTCCTGGCCACTAAAGGCATCGTACACATTTGCCTGGGAGCTTGAAACACACCCCTGCTCACTTGTCACTGAAGGAGTCTCTGACTCAGATAGTTTTCCATCAGTAGGGTGGTGAGTGTTTTAAGTGATGTAGTGGACAAAATGCTACAATTGTTTTCCCTGAGTTCCAATCTTGCCTAAGACACTTGCTAGCTATGTGACCCTGAGCCAGTCCCTTGAGATCTGTTTCAGTTTCTTCATGTGTAAAATGGAGATAACAATAGTCCCTACTTCTCAGGTTACTGTGAAGTTCAAACGTGGTCATATATGTAACATGCTTTGTAAACTGTAAAGCACTATATTAATGTTTACTATCATCATCACCATCATCATCATCATCATCATCATCAATCTGAGATGTCTCTAAATCTGATGAAATTACAATACTTGTCCCCCACCCCAGTCCTGCCCTTGCAAACTCTCACCCTCCAAAAGAAACCAAAAACGATGGAACTCTTTTTGTTATACTGGAAATCATTTCTTGGAAAGAGGTAGGAGGATGTTTGTACAATAATTTCTGGGGGAGGTTTTTATCTTCCCCAGCAGTTTCTTAAAGAAAAGGTTTAGGCAAGCAAAAGAATTACAGGTTTTTGTTTAGTACTTCAAAGATAGAGGTGCCTTGCATATGTGAAATGGGCCCAAGCAGACGTGTGACAGGGAGCCAAAGGGGATATGATATGCATTACACAGGAGGGAGGCAGCTGTATCTCCAAGTTCCAGGATGGAAGAATGAAAAGATAAGAAGAAAAGAGTATATTACAAAAGCTTAGTTCAAGACTTAACTCCTCCAGGAAACCTCCCCAAACTTTTAAGTGCGATATGTTGATGTTATTATTATCATTATCATGGTAGGAACTCCCAGCTCATCACTTATGCCCCTCATTTGCCAATCATTCATTTTATTGCTGCCTTGTACAGTTATGTTCTCTTGTATAACATTCCGTTTCCCTTAGTATACCATAAGCATCACAGGAGTAGGAACCAAATCTTACTCATCTGTATATCCTGCCCTCCTCTGCTACCAATCTCCTGTCCCATGTTCCTGACCCTGAGGACTCGACAGTCTCAAATAGATGCTCAGTAAATTTCTGCTGATTGATTGACTCACAAAGTCGAACTCTGCAGGGAGACTGTATCCGCTGTTGTAAACATACTTCTGGACTGAACTATTGTCCCTACATTACAAGTTAGGAAATCATCCAGGATACATCGAGACACTCCCTACACCACATCGTCTACACCCATCCTCTTTGGGTCCTTGGGTGGTGGCGTAAATGTGGCTGGAAAAGCTGATGCATGAACCATGTGTTGGTCACATGAGATGGTTACAAACTCTCCTGAGTATTTAGTTGTGGTCCTTCTCATCCTCACCATCTGCGTGTTCAATGTCTGCATCAGCAGCTACATCAGTTACATCATTGTCGACATCATTGACATTTAAGCTAATAAATGTCAAGATCATATTTGAACTCAGGTCTTCCTGACTCCAGACCTGGCATTCTATCTACTGCATTACCTAGCTACTCCCTTACCTCCTCTACAGAGGAGAGAGTAAGCATTTTTAAGCACCTATTCTGTGCCAGGCTTCGCCCTAAATACTTCACAAATAGAAATAGGTGCCATTATGATGCCCATTTTACAGTTGAGGAAACTGAGGCAAACAGAGGTTAGGTGATTTGCCATGGGTCACACAGCTAGGAAGTGTCTGAGGCCGGAAATGAACTCAGGTCTTCCTGACTTGAGGCCCAGAGCTATATGCACTGCATCGCCAAGCTAACTCTTCCGGCAGACAGTTTCTTACAACTATCGTATGCTTTATCTCTTTAGTCATCAAATTTTCCCTATCTACTGATTCCTTCTCTAGCACCTATAAATACATGTCTTTTTCCCCTCTTTAAAAAAATACTCACTAGGTCTAACCATTCCCTCAAGCTATCAGCCTACATCTCTCCTCCCTTTTATTAGCAAAGAAAAAAAAAGAAAAGGTATTTATACTCATTGTTCCTACTACTTTTCCTCCCACTTCTCAAGAGAGTGTGATACAGTGCATTGAGTAATAGATTTGGAATCACAAGACTGGGGTTAAAAACCTGGTTCTGCTACATTGGTTCCTCCTATACATGGGCAAATCATTGTATCTTTCTGGGCTTCAGTTTCTTCACCTATAAAATAATGGTATTGGACTCTGAGATCCCTCCATCTTCAAGCTGGGTTGTTGGTGATCCTTTGCAATTAGGCTTCTGACCTTCACTCAAATGAAACTGCTCTCTCCAAAGTTACCAATGATCTCAGTTGCCAGATCTGATGGCCTTTTCTCACTTCTCACCCTTTTGGACCTCTCTATAACATCTGACTCTGTTGACCAACCTCTCCTCCTGGATATGTTCTCATCTCTTGGTTTTCATGACACTGCTTTCTCTTGGTTCTTCTCCCACCTATTCGGCCACTCTCCCTTAAATTCCTTTGCTAGATTGTTATTGTATCCCTTTCCCTAACCATGGGTGTCTTTGTCCTGGGGCTTGATTCTCTACTCCCTCTATTCATACTCTCTCTGTGTAATTTTATAAGTTCTGAAGCATTCAGTCATCACTTCTATGCAGCGTAGGCCAATACAGTTCCCCCAACTGTCCCAGGCTGACCCCATTACTTGCCAACAGGTGGAGTTAACCAGAGCTGGAATGGGACCAGCCTTCCTCCTATTCAGATACCACCAAGATCTCTCATTCTCAATGATCATGGACCTGGGCCTCTTTCAGTCCCAAGCTGGTGGATGGACATAGTCCAGTAATACCACTTCAGTGAGTAAGCAGTCACCAGCTAAAAATCCTTCCAGATGATAGAAGACCATTAGGCCTTATCATTTGCCCTTCCACTGAGCCCTAAGGGCCATTCACTCTGTAGCTGGACTCTCCTGTATGTGTTGTCTCTCCCAATTAGAAAGACGGTCTCTCTTTCCTATGTGTATTCCTAGTACTTAGCACAGTGCTTGGCATGTATGTAGTAAGCACTTTCATGTGTTTTTCCATTCCATTACATCCAGCTTTAATGTCTCTCCTGAGTGCCAAGAACACATCACCAACTATCCTATTGGACACTTCGAACTAAATGTCCTATAAACATTTCAAAATTAACATGGCTATAAAAGAACTTTTTTTCTCACCAAACGCACTCGTCTTCCAAATACCTTGTTTCTATCAAGTGTACCGCCATCCTTCCAATGACAGAATCTTACCACAAGCCCCTCATTCTGCTGTATTTTGTACATCCAATCAATTACCAAGTATTGTCATTTCTATTCAACATCAACTCTTGAATATCTCCTTTCTACTCAGACAGCCACCACTCAAGGCCAGACTTTCATAACCTGTCACTTGGAACATGACACTAACCTTTTAATTGTGGTCTCTACCTCACCTTCCAAAAGCTTGCTGAAGTAAATTTAAGGATAGATCCAACCCTGTTGCTCTCCTATTCAAGAATCCAGTGGCTCCCTACTATCTCTAGAGTCTATTAATTTTAATTAAATTCTTTTGTTTGTCATTGAAGAGCTTTCAAAATCTTCTTCCAACTTATCTTTCCAGGATTACTATATACTGTGCCCCTTTGAGTATTCTGTTATGAAACCAAACTGGCCTTCCTAATGTGTTTCATGTGGTAGACTCCATTTCCCACGTCCATGCCTTTACACAATCCCCCGTACCTGGAATGTATTTTCTGCTCACCTCTGCATCTTAGAATCTCTAGTTTCCTTCACAGCTCACCTCTCACAATCTTCTACATAAATTCTTTATTGAGCTTCCCAGTTTCTAGTGTCTTTCTCCCAAAAGTTCTATTATTTATGTGCTTATTTTGTGTATATTTGCATTTATACATTTTGCCTCTTCTTTATGGTCAAAAATTGTTTCTTCTTTGTCATTGTAACTTAGCACCCACTTAATAAATGCCCAATGATTGATTGAATGATTGATGCCTGGAAGGAATGGTAAAATGAAGCTGAAGAATGTCAAGAATTGTCTGGCACACGGGACTTACCAAGCACATGCCTCAGGTTATGAAATAACCTTCTCCTACCACTATGGCCATATTTCATGGCAGTAGCAGAGCCTGAGGAGGCTCTATAAAAGGCATCCTTGGCACTGGCTCCTCACACAATCAGCCTTCTCAGGAACTAGTCTCCTGGTGTCTGCAATCAAGGTAAGTGTTCCTGGGTCCAAGGGATGCACTTTGAACAGAGTTTCAGGAAAAGTCTGAGAATCAAAAAAGGAGGTGGAGAGAGGGAAATAGGTAAGGAAGATGAAGAAAGAAGGATGAAGCTAGATTGTGGTAGAATGATCAAGAATAATAAGACAGAGTCAATCAGGGTGAGAAGGGAAGTTTGTGAGAAACAGAGGCTCATTGTTTGGATTTGTTTTAGACTAAATAAGAACCAGTTTAGGTCTCTCCAGAAAGCCACAAAATGGCTTGTGTCCGGGAGGGGGGAATGGGAGGGGGCAGTAAGTGGTAGTCTGAGTTCCAGGAAACTCTACCAATCATCTGGATGCCTAAGGATTTGCCCATGGAGTTGTGAAGAGGTTGTTCTCTGCACCACTCCTGGAATATGCATACATACACATGTTTAAAATTTACCCAATTTTTCCACTGGTATTACCAGGAAGACTAAGTTCTAGGCTGATAAAACATTAAATCTTAGTTTACATTTGAAATAGCTTAATTAGTCATAAGGAAAATATTTCTAGTAGATTTGGGGTGATGGTTATTGGCTAAGATAACTCAAGTGCATGTTGTAGATAGACTTGGGTAATCATTCTGGGTAAGGGGACTAGCCACTGAAAAAACCATTGATGGAGGTGTCCCACGAGGGAGTGTGGGAAGAGAATCTTATAAAAGGTCGGTCTAGACTGCAGACTCATTGACTGGAAGACAAGTCCATTCTCATGATGGAACCAAGCAGCCAGGTGGGGTCAGGGAAATGGAACCAAGAACTCTCCAAGAGTGTTCTTTGAGTTTGGGAGGCTTGAGATCCAGGTTATTGTGAGTCCCACATGTGGGAGCTTCTAGAAAGCAAGACAGCTGATACATTTGTCATCTGGTTGGGTCCCTTTCATCATGAAGAACACAGTGTGGTCCAGCTAGACATCAGCACTTTTGATGGAATGCGTTTGACTTGAATGAAAGTGATGGGAGGTCGAGCTAGCAAAGCCTTGGCTCTGAACTCTCTTGATTCTAACAACAGTTTAGCCTTCTCTCCCTCACTATGCTTTCTTTGTACATGTTTGTAGAAGTTCATCCTCTAGCTGATAAAAACATTGCTGATTCAAAACTGAGAAAAGGGTTGAAAGAGAGTCAAGTAGCAGTAACATGAGAGAGAAGGGCAAATGTCAAGAGTACCAGGAGGCTCTTGCAGGTAGGGGTTGGTCACATGGATATTATAAGAGAAGGAATCAGGAAATTGCTGTTTTCCCTGGGTGCTATACACTGAAGGAGGCCTAGTTTATCTACCCAGATGCTCTTTTTCTGGTCCACATTACTACTCAAACAAACTTTACAGGAAGAAAAATTTCCTTGGTGTTTTTTTCCTTCTGTATATGAATGAGTTCTTGACCTTAGTTTGCTATGACTTGGGGTACTAATCCTAAATGGAAGCAGAACTTTGGTCTAGGTTTGATTTCTTTTTCCTGTATTGTCTTTCAGGTTGAACTCCCATCAAGATGTCCTGCCAGCAAAGCCAGCAGCAGTGCCAAGCCCCTAAATGCCCCCCTAAGTGTCCTCCCAAGTGTCAGACCCCTAAATGCCCACCCAAATGCCCACCAAAGTGTCCCCCCAAGTGCCCTCCCCAGGCTCCCTGCCCTCCTCCAGTCTCTTCCTGCTGTGGCTCTAGCTCTGGAGGATGCTGCAGCTCTGGGGGATGCTGTGGGTCCAGCTCTGGGGGGTGCTGCAGCTCTGGCTCCGGGGGTGGCTGCTGCCTCTTTTCCCATCACAGGAGATCCCACAGACGCAGGCACCAGAGGTCTGACTGCTGTGACAGTGGCAGTGGGCACGGCCAACAGTCTGGGGGCTGCTGTGGCAGCTCTGGGGGCTGCTGCTGATCACCTGGCTTTCTTTACACCAAGAAGAAGTTACGTGGAACCAAAAGCCAATGACCCTACCCAAGCCTGCAGCTGTCCTCCCTCATCATTTGCCTTTCACCTTCCTGAGATGTTTTTTGTAGATCTTATTCTCCAGAAACCTTCATTGACTGTGTTCCTTGTACCTGTTTGGCCTCAGTTCCACTGTCTACTCTCTTGTGGTCACTGACTATCTACAACAATAAACACACGTTCATGGACTTCTCTGTCTGGTCATGATTATCTTTGTGTCTTTCTAGTCCCTGCTCTTTCTCCATAGTTAGATGCCTAGAAACTCAGATTAATTTTTTAAAAGATAAATCCACTGTTCTTCATTCTCCAGATAAGTAGCTTGAGTTGGAAGTGCTTTACTTTGGACATATCTGACCCAGATCTTGTACTTAGGAAAATAAAACCATAGATCAAGACTTGGAAGGAGGGGGAAGCTAGGTGGCACAGTGGATAGAGCACTGGCTTTGGATTCAGGAGGACCTGAGTTCAAATCCAGCCTCAGACACATAACACTTACTAGCTGTGTGACCCTGGGCAAGTCACTTAACCCCATTGCCAAGAAAGAAAGAAAGAAAGAAAGAAAGAAAGAAAGAAAGAAAGAAAGAAAGAAAGAAAGAAAGAAAGAAAGAAAGAAAGAAAGAAAGAAAGAAAGAAAGAAAGAAAGAAAGAAAGAAAGAAAGAAAGAAAGAAAGAAA
>NW_020954546.1:33592515-33594202 GCF_900497805.2 Vombatus ursinus | reverse complement strand
AAGAAAGAAAGAAAGAAGGAAAGAAAGAAAGAAAGAAAGAAAGAAAGAAAGAAAGAAAGAAAGAAAGAAAGAAAGAAAGAAAGAAAGAAAGAAAGAAAGAAAGAAAAGAAAAGAAAAAAAGACTTGGAAGGGATCTCAAAGGTCATGTAATCCAGCTCCCTCATTTTAAAGATGAGGACATGGAGGTTCAAGGAGTCAGAATGACTTGTCCAAAGTCAAAAAAGTAGTAAGAATCAGAAGTCAGATTTGGACCCAAGCCCTTTGACCCAATTACTAGATTTCTATCTTATGCTAATCAAAAGTCACTTATGAGGCCAGTAGAATCTTTAGAATTATCCCTGAATCTTCCTTTCCAAAACCATTATGGAGGGTTTTCAAATCTGTGGTTTTGAGCAACACTTACTGCCATCCTAGACTTTCCACAGGATCTCTAAGAAGCAATTATAGAGTTCCTTTAATAATTACCAATTTATGACATTCTCATAAAAATAAATTGACTTCTGGTTACCTAGGGATTGAGCTTCTTCTTTTTTGGTCAGCATCACAATTCCCAAATGTTCCTACTTCCACCAACTCACTCCCATTCATCTTGGATCTGGAAGATTGCCCCTCCCCACTGCCTATATTGCTCACTTGTACTGATGGTAAATTGGATCAGGTCCCTCTTTGCTTAGAGTTCAATATTCCCTTCAATCACACTGTAAAAACAACCTTGCCTTGACCTCTCTTACAATGGGCCTTGGGACTGAAGCTAAGGTCTTTAACAGGTCTCAGTTTGACTGAGGCAATGTCCATTCAGTAATTAAAGCTATCTAAGAAACACAATACTTGTTTCGTAAATGAGTATTGCTTGCTTGCTTGATCTTATGCATAGACCTTGTCTCTCCTATGAGGCTGCAAACTGCATGATGTCAACCAAACCTTACTCATTTTTGTATTTAGCTTACCCCCCATTCCTTCTACCTTATACAAACCCCTCTATACCACAAACCCATTGTACCTGACCTTGAGACTTGCAAGGAATAAGTTTTCATAAGTATTTGTTGATTGAGTGACCTAGTTGAATTCTTTAATGACACTATCTATAATTGTCAACACATATCTGGAATGATCTTGATGATTGCTGATGAGATGGGAAAGGGCCAACATGACATTCCCAAACCACATTTCTCTAGAAAGACCCCCTGGCATGGAAGTGCCTGAAAAAAACCCTGGGAGGTTGGTACTTTTATTAACACCATTTTTCAAATGAGGAAATTGAGGTAGACAGAGATTATATAGCCAGTATGGTGTATGAACCATATGTTGGTCAAGGGAAATGGTCACAAGCTCTCCTGAACTTAGGTGCCATCATCCTCATCCTCATCCTCATCCCCAATTTCTGAATACCTAACATCTTCAGCATCTGAATTAGCCACAATAACAGTCACATCATCATTGCCATCATCAATAGCATCATTATCTTGGCAGCTCCAAATAAATATTCCCAGGAATGTGTGGAAGAGTAACTGTGAAAACATGTGAACCTTTCAAGTTCATCACATACAAATGGGCAAAATTACTTTGAAGATATAAAATCTTCCCTGTAATTTTAAATTAACCCATTGTTTCCTTGGTATTGATTGAAATGTATTTGAGTCTGTGTGTGTGTGTGTGTGTGTGTGTGTGTGTGTGTGTGTGTGTGTGT